>NC_134116.1:23356065-23659095 GCF_040939455.1 Microcebus murinus | reverse complement strand
AACTTAGGCTAAATATACCACCCCTGTTAAATATGTCTATACTTAGTTTGAACCATCTTCATCAGACATAGAACAAAACAGGACAAAATAACCAAAAATAATTTTAGAAATTTTATCTCCCTGTCTATAATGAGCTTTGTAATCTTTGAGGACATTTTCTTTCCTTTTCCAAAGTTTAAGCATTCTATCCTAAGTGTGATTTGTATATTACATTATCCAAAGTCAGTTTACTTTACTGGTTTTATTTTGGGTTCTCACTTTTGTTTATTTGTTTAATTGTTTTAATCAGAAGCAGCATGCCTTGACTATTTTTGTTTTTGCTTAACTGCGATATTTTCTGGAAAGTCTTGACTTTGAAGACCCTCATCCAATGTGAATTCTTAAATATAATCTGACATTCAAGAACTAGAAATAGTCTTTTACATTTCTACAGTGAAATGTACTAGCAGATTCCATGACAAGCACCACAACCTAATATTAATTCTCATAATAAATTACTCAGAAAGTGTTGAGGTAGGGTGTATCCAGGATGTACTAGGAACTAGACTAATGGTAAAATGGTGGGCAAGGACAACATGATCCCGCCCTCAGGGGGCCTTCACTCTAGTGAGATCTACCTTGACATGGTAAACATTTGCCCATACCTGGTGTCTGGTTATGGAGCCAAAAATGGGTCCTTCATTTTAGCCAATGATGAAGACTTGGGAGCCCTGTTAAAAATCAGAGGTTTTTGGTGTTCATCATTTTTCTACAACTCACGTTTTTACTGATTTTTTTTAAACCTTAATGTATTTATATATAAAACAGAAGAAATAATCCATTCTACTTAAAAAGACATTATAAGAAATAGTTGGACCAATGAGCTTAATTTTGTTATTCTGGAGCAAGAACATAGGCTCTTATAATGATAGGTCCACTAAATACTAATATCCTTAGAGATGAGCTGTATCTTTATCGTCTCAGTATCACCCACTTAATTTGTATGTAGTATATCTTAAATATATGTTGAGAAAGAAGTATGAACTCAGAATAAGGAACAGAATAATAGTCATCTTCCCCACACAGAAACAGTCTGAAATGTGAATACCAGAGCTCCACATTCGCACAGGAAATGTTTCCTTGCTAATAGTGGATACTGAATACTGAAGGAACTTGGCGACTTCATTAGTTTCACTGAAGGAAGCCATTATGAATAGCATATGCTATGACCATTCATAAATATAATTACAATATGTCACCTTATCTCAGTATTCTGCTTGAGGGAACAGAATAGAAATATTCGAAGGTAAAAAAAAAAATGAATTTTCCCTAAAGAAATGTACTGTAAAGTATTTCACATATGATTTCTGGAAAATTCAAGATTTATTTAAAAAATTAATACCAGCAAAATAGATAATCTTATAGTATAATCAGTTTATAATGTCTCTAGAAATATGTTTTGCAAACAACTCTGGTGTGAGCAATATCCATAGAACATAAAAGTGTACTGATTTTATAATAAATATTATACACTATCAATGGATTTTGATGGAGCAAGACATACAAAAGATAACACATGACTAATCATAGTATGAAAAAAACAATTAGTTACATTAAGACTATTATTACTGCCCCAATTCTGAGATATGATAAAAAGTATTTAAATTTTAAAACACTTTTACTTCTGAAATTATAAATGTTTTAAATTTACACATTATGCTTTAAATTCCATTTTGGGGCTAGGAGCTATTAACATCTAAGCTAAAATTTTAGTGTCTGTTATTGCAATGTCTCAAAATCTATCAGGGAAAAAAATGAACATAATATCCTATTTCAGCTCAATGCTCAAACTCACTGCATATGATAGGTTATCAAAAAATATGTCTCTTTTAGGAAGAGGAGTAAATTTCTTTAGAGTCCTTTTATTAAACACAGAATTTCAACTGCCTAAAATACTTTCAAAATAAAAATCTTTCTAAAAGAAAGAAAACACAGGTATTTAAATGCTAATACAATTTTATTTTAAAAAATAGTTTCATCCTATTTTAATTTCTTTAAAAAGGATTAAATAATCATTACGCATTTTTCACTATGCATGTAACTACTAGCTATATATCATGGCATTAAAATGTTGATATTACCCAAACATTGATTTTTTTTTTCCAGATATTGACTGCAGCATTCACCGTAGGTCATTTCTTCTGCTGTACAACTAAGATTCTGAACACTAATGAATGAATGTTGCCCAGAGGAGCAGCACTTGCTCCTAAAAGTATCTCTGTCTTCAGAATGCTGTTTAGTGTATAATTTTAATAGAATATAAAACAGGTGGTTCTAAATCTAAATATAATTATGACATGTCACCTTATCCCAGTATTCTGCTCAAGGGAACAAAACAGAAATACTCAAAGGTAAAAATAAATGAATTTTCCCTAAAGAAATGCACTGTAGTATTTTACATAGGATTTCTGAAAAATTCAAGATGTATTTGAAAAATTAATACCAGCAAAATAGATAATATATATGAAAATATGCTCATTATCTTTTCCCTAAAACTTGGCCTTGCCCTTTCTCAAGTACTGCTGAGTGACTTGGCATTAACTAAGTTTCCTTCCTTTTCTTCAGTACTCATACAGCCATCATTTATCCTTCATAACATCTCTAAAATCCAACACCTTGGACTGACTATATAATTTATATGAGGCCAGGGCAAAATGAAACTGTGGAGCTCCTTATTCCAAAATACTTAGAATTTCTAGACTGTGACAAGCAGAACATTAAACCAAATGTAGTCCCGTCTGAGTGTGGGTCCCTGTGCAGCTGCCCAGATTGCATGCCCATGAAGCCAGCACTTCCATCTTCCATCCACTTCTTATTTAAAGTCTCTGATACCACAAGAATATTGTCCTACATTCTTGAGAATGCTCTTTTCTGCGATTATTTTTTGTGTTCCTGCCCCACACCCACAGTCTATCTCCTATGCCAGGGTTTTTCAACCTTAGCGCTATTGACATATTAGACTGGATAAGTCTCTGTTGTGAAGGACTATCCTGTGCATTTAAAAATGTTTAGCAGTATCCCTGGTCTCTACTCATTAGATGCTACCAGCACCCTTCCCTACCCCTGGTTCTGACAATCAAAAATGTCCCTATACATTCCCACATGTCTACTTCAGGGCAAATGGGCCCCTGTTGAAAACCATTCCTCTACATTATCAGAACGCTCTTTACAAAGTATAGAGATGGTCATGCTATTCCTCTACTTATTGTGTATCTCACCAACGCTAACTCAAATTTAGCCCATTTATTTCCCTTGGGCTTTATATTCCATGCTTGCCAATGGCTTAGAGTTTTGTTCACATGCTTATTAATATCTTCCTAACTGTGCTTCCTCTAATATCTCCAATTACATGTTCTTGCCATTTATCTCTCCTCTCATCCCCAAATTCCTGATTTATTAGCTTTTAAGGTTAATCTAGAACAGAAGCTTCTTCTGATGAAGTGTTGTCCTTACTCCATCTCATGCAGAATTGACTGCTGTTTCCTTTCTGCCCCACATTGTACCTATGAGCATGTTATACTAACGTGCTGTTTCTAAATCTAAGTGATTAACAAAGGATGAAATTTTCAGTCCTTCAAGGCATTTCCACAAATTAAACAAATGAGTCCATCTTTAGTAACATTATATTGAGGAAATCCAATTTCCTTTGGAGCTTATGTTCATATATGGAAAGTTTCAAATAAAAGAACTCCTGTTACATCTATGTCATCATAAATTGTTATGCTTGATTTTCTGCATGCCTAATACAGTATCCTATTCTATATATTTTTAAAGGTCATGGAATAGTCACCGTACTTATTTATATGTCTGAGATACAGCATACTGCTTAACACATACTAGGCACTTATTTATTGTTTGTTAAAAGAAAGAATGGAAGGGAGAAAGAGGGGCAAATAAGAAGAAAAAGAATATGGTGGGAAAAAGAAGTTCTGTTTTGAGTAAGAGCTCTGAGTTTCTCAATATATGGGCTATGGATTTTAATATTTAGACAATCTGTCCTTGCCTCTCAGGATGTTCATATCCAGCTTCTTTGTCATCCTTATTAGGATTATTTACCATCACATTAATAATCATAATGATAAGACTATCTACCAGGCACTTTCTAGGCACTGTATATGCAATGCCTTTGATGGGCCCGCGTAGTTAGTGGTGTGGGCTCCTACTTTGGGAGTGTTAAAAAATGATGTTTTTATTAATACATTCACCCTAACATTATCAGTTAAAGACTTACAGTTTGGAATGTTCAGATATATGCATATTTGCTATGTATACTACAAACTTTGTCTATAAAGACTAAGATATTGGATTTTACTAAAGAAAGAAAGGAACAGCTTTGCCTTTTAAAGTCTCTACGTTTTATTGGAAATATATTTTCCAGTTTATATGGCAAAAATATCTCAAAATGAATTGCATACCTGACACACTTGCATAACTGCCCACATAATTTTGATAGTGCATGGATTCACTTCATATATTGGTGGACAAGCTATTAGCTGGGGGCAAGACAGGATTCTGTGACCAGTGCTGGGGAGATGTCCTTCACTGATGGGCTGACAGAAGATTCCAAATCACTGTTCCTCATGGTTACACTTTGATTATGAATTCAAATCTCTTGAAGTCCATCTGTTCATCAAGGAGTAATTTGCTGTCAAATCTAATAAGAGACAGGGTATTCCTTTCCTTTACTTCTGACCTTGTTCTTGGCACAGAGGAAGTTGGTTCAAATATGACAAATTTTCCCCTGACAGCTGGATGATTGTTCACTGTGGCCAAATGAGAAATCTGTTGCAGGGAATAGACAGGCTGGATGCACCAAATATTTTACCATTCTACAATGTTTTATGAACGCATATATTATTTCTCAAATTTTCCTTTGCTTTATTTAATAATTTTCTGCCTTTATGCTTTGTTAGTCATATGAAATGCATACATCTTATTTCATTACTTTTGATTTATAATCTGTGTCACAAACTTGTTTTATTATATTTAAAAAACTGAAAATTCCACTCTTTTTCTTCCTCGTGTTTCTTTAGTTTAAAACATCTAATAAGCTCTAAGTTTAGTTTTTTTAAAAAAGAAAAGACATAATTTAGAAATAGGAAGAAAATGTATTCATTCGACTAGATGGTGGTTTCCTTGATGATTAAGGCCACGTTTTAAATTTATTTTTACATCTTCACCACTTAGCAAAATAACTGGTAGGATTTCATTTAGAAAAATTTCCAGAAAATTATTTGAAGTACTTTTAAAGTATTATTATATAATTATTCATTATGAACAAGCCATTTGAGTATAAGCAAGCTTAATTTGGTTTTTCATACAATCTTCACCTGAACACGTCATAATAACACAATTGCACAATAAAATTTTTACTTTTTAATTACACTATACAATACAAATTATAGTACTTTGGACATTAAAAAGGTATACTTTGCATCATATTTTTAATTGCAATGTCTATAAAAGTTAAAGTGCATTTGTTAATTTTATACATTTTCACTAAAGTCAAGGCATTTTAAAAATCAAAAAGGTATGGCATGTACAAGGCACACATATTTACTGCCTAACCAAACAAAATACATAGAACTTACAAAGTAAGGTTGCTCCTAGTTTCTTTCTTTCTTTCTTTCTTTCTTTCTTTCTTTCTTTCTTTCTTTCTTTCTTTCTTTCCTTCCTTCCTTCCTTCCTTCCTTCCTTCCTTCCTTCCTTCCTTCCTTCCTTCCTTCCTTCCTTCCTTTTCTTCTTTATGCAAGAAAAAATGTCCAATACAAGGTAGGCATTTTACCATCTGTCAAATGAAGAAACAATCACTATGTTTTATGATTATATGAGGTAATGGATGCTGAAGAAATCTGAATCCTTTTATCACATTCAAGGAGTTTATACAGTAGTCCTAGAGAAAAGCTAAATGCTCAATTATGTGTCTCACACTAAATTTATAGTAGTTATTCCCATAAGGAAGAGAAAACTGGAATGTGCTAAAAGGGGGAGGTCAAATTGAATCAGGTGTTGAAGGCTGACTAGTACTCAAGGAAATCGAGAGGGACAGAAGAAAAGTTTTAATTGAAGTTGAAGAAAAATACTAAAAGTATGTGTGAAAGTAACATAATAGATGTGTTAGAGCTAGGAACATAATCCTCTGATTATGGATTTTAGGTAGATGCATCTAAAAATGCAATAGGCAACTCTAGATCCTACAATACATGTTGTATTCAAGTAAACGCAACATTCTAATGTAAATATTCCATTTGGTGAAACTACATAAAACGTACTCTCTGTGATTTAAACATATAGATAAGATACTAAGGCAAAGGTATGGAAAAGAAAATTGGAGAGTGAGAGGACTTTTTGGGAGGAGAAAAATGTATTAATTGATTCAACAAATGTGCATTGAGCTTCTCCTATGAGTAAGGCCCTGATTTAGGCATGAGAATATAGAACTAATGAAATGGATAGAAGTCCCTGCCCTCATAGAGTTTTTGTATAGTTGAGAAAGATAATGAACATAATACTTAAAGTGTATAGTGTGATGAAGCGTGATAAGTGCTAAGATGAGAAATAATGGAGGAAAAGGAAATACGGAGTGTGGGAAAAGGGACAATTTCAGTTTAAATAGACTAGTCAGGAGAGATGCCATGGATTGAATGTGTCCTGCTCCTCCCCCAACCCCGCAGCACTCAAACTCGTATGTTGAAACACTAACCCCCAATGTGATGGTATTTGGAGATGGTGCCCTTGGGAGGCAACTAGGTCCTGAGAGCCGTCATTCCCTTATATATAAGAAGAGGCACCAGAGAGCTCACCTCTGCTCTCTGCTCTTGACTTTATAAGTGTACTGCAGGAAGATGGCAGTGCCAAACTAGGAATAGAGCCCTCACAGACACCAGATCTGCTGACACTTTGATCTTGGGCTTCTCAGCCTCCAGAACTGTGAGAAAGAAATGTTTGTTAAGTCACTCAGTCTGTAGTAATATCTTCTTCTTTTTTTTTTTTTTTGAGTCTCGCTTTGTTGCCCAGGCTAGAGTGAGTGCCGTGGCATCAGCCTAGCTCACAGCAACCTCAAACTCCTGGGTTCTAGCAATGCTTCTGCTTCAGCCTCCCGAGTAGCTGGGACTACAGGCATGCACCACCATGCCCGGCTCAGTTTTTCTATATATATTAGTTGGCCAATTAATTTCTTTCTATTTATATTAGAGACAGGGTCTCACTCTTGCCCAGGCTGGTTTCCAACTCTAGGCCTCAAGCAATGCGCCCGCTTCGACCTCCCAGAGTGCTAGGATTATAGGCGTGAGCCACCGCGCCCGGCCTATGGTAACGTCTTATAGCAGCCTCAGCTGACTAAGGCAGATGCCTTTCTGAGAAGGCGGCATCTGGGCAAAGACCTAAGACAAGTGAGAGAGATACAAGGAGCATCACGTGGAAAAGTCTGAAGGGCCAGGATATCTGAGGGGCCGCTAGGATGTCAGTGTGGCTGAACCTGAAAGAAGAACCAGGTAGCGACCGGAAACACAGTCAGAGCGGTACCAGTGCGCCTGATCGTGTGAAGCCTTGCAAATGATAGTAAAAAGTGGGCATTTAATCAGAGCAAAAAGACTGATTCCATATGATTTAAATTTTCTTAGGGTCACTTTCTTTGGCTGGCTCAGTGACAATAGAGCACAGGGTTTGAGGTGGAAGCAAAGACACCAGTTTGGAGGCTTTGTAGCAGCCCAGATGAGAGATGATGGTGATGTGGGCCAGGGGGATTCCAGTAGAAGTAGCGAAAGGTGGTTGGAACCCAGATCCATGCTGAAGGTAAAGATTTGGTGATGGAGGAAGTGTGGATATGGAAGAAGAGTCATCCAGGGTAGTTCCAGGTCTTTGGCCTGAGTGACTGGTAGGATGGAGTTGAGATTAATTCAGACAAGGAAGACTACAGAAGCAGGATTTGGGGGGGGGGGGTGTATAGGAGGAAAAGAGCAATAATTTGGTTTTGGAAATGTTAAAATTGAGGTGCATATTGAACATCCAAAGAGAGATGTATTACTAGATAATTCAATTTAAATTCAACTGTAGACAATTGAATCTGAGTCTGGAGGTCAGGTGAGAGTTTTGGGCTGGAGAAATAAATCTGAGAATTGTCCTAATGTAGATGATATTTAAAGCCACAGGCTTGGGTGTGATCTCCAAACGAGTTTTTGTTAGTTTTTTAATAAACAAGAAGTACTAGGCATCTCTCAAAAAGCAGGGTGAAGATGAAGTGCATACTCTAAGGAGGACATCTAGTTTTCTTATTTGCTGGACCACAGTGAGGAGGACCTGTGTTAGGGCCACCCAGGACCTGTTTTCATTCAGAGAATAGAGGGGCAGGGGTACAGCAACACCAGGAATCTCCCAGATGAGTCATGTTTGCAGGAGGAAAATATCAAGATTATCCCAGGATTTGGACCATTCATTAAAGTCTAGAAGACAAACATGGTATAAACAGCACATGGGTTTTTCAATCGAAGATATTAAATGTTTTTATAACTGGTTCTGATGTAGTTTTTGCAGCACAGGGGATGACAACCAGCTGCTGGGGCTGCTCTTTACAAACAGCCAGTAGTTGAGCCGCCTGATCTGTCAGTGTTTGACTCTGTTCTTGGGTGAGGCACTTAACCTTTTTCAGTCTCATTTTCCTCACAGCAAAGGGTAGGGTTTGCCAGACGGTTTATCAGATCTCTCCTATCTCTGAAAGTCCATTAATCCTACCCCTGATCACTCATTAGCATCTGCTGTAATGGCAGATTGAGTGGAATTTTATTGCTTTAGGATAAAGCTACTGTTATCTCTAAACTATTTTTGCATGTTAAATGATCTCAGTTTGAAGGGAGATTTAAAAAAAAAATTTAAAAGAGCTTCTCAATTACACAATACAATGCAATTTTTCCTTATAGGATAGGTACACAAAATAATATTTAGTAACTTCATTTCCATTTGCTTTAGTTTATATTTAATATCTTTCCAGATAAGGCTCACAAATATTTATTATAATATTTATTATAAAACACAAAGCTTTTTTACCTATGAAATTTCATATTTTTCTTCCAAAGTTTCCGCTACTTTAAAACATAGTTTTAAAGTAAAATTTTGAATTATTTTGCAACTCGATTTATTGAATTTATGGTTTTCTCAGGAAAAAGAGTGCCTTTGCACACTCGGTTGTCATTTTGTTTCTTGTGTATTATTTTTGTCACATGTCAAATTCAGAGGAAGAGTGACGATTGCCAGTATACACTAGGTACTGCTGGGTTCTCTGCACGTACCATTTCAATTAACAATTGCTGTATAAGGCAAGTACTGGTGTCATCAGTTTCTTTCTAAGGAAGAAAATGAAACTCAGAAAGGTTGAATAACTCAATCAAAGTTATACAATTTATCACTCAGATCTCACTGGAGAGACCAGGACATTTCCATTATCCCTCATGCCTCAGTGCAGCCACCATATCTTACTTCAAATCCAGAGATTTCTCCCTGGCTTAAGACCCACTCTGCTATATGATATGATGTGAACCAATTATATTAAATGATCCCAGCTTAAACATTTATTAATGAGCCCATCTTTTATGTCTGTCATGAAACTTTGCATATTTTTACACAAAACTATTATCGAAAGATTGTAGAAGCACTTTTATAGTCAGGAATAAATTTATGGATAATTAAATTTAAAAATCTATAAATTTTTAACAATAATCTGTCTTCTTTGATGCTGCTTTATCTTTATCCTTCAATCCTAAAGAAAGAGAAGTTTCAATGAACGGAAACTAACTGTATTTATTTCCCATCCATTTCACCATAAGTAACATAGCTAAGTGATGGATTCAGAGTCAAGAACACTTTAAAATATTACACTTCATTGAGTTTATTTGGAGAACTATATGCTTATATATAATAGGGCCAATATTCAGTAACATTGCTTATGTGTGGAACGACCCCAATTTATTCTATTTACTTAGCCTATGAAGTGAGTGGCACCTCTGGAGTGGTGTAGTGCACAAACTACACAACTCTATGTTGTGACCTGCATGGTATAAAATTTATTCCATTTAGAACCGTGGAGAAATTTTAAAATTACATATTATATATTATATTGAATATATTGCCATTAATAACAGGAAATAGAAACTCTTTCAAAAATCACATTAAGGCATATAATTGTATAGTGTATCATGACAGAAGTAGAATGATACCCAATAAATATTTGTTTGTTGGTTCCCAGTTTCTTGCTCAACATTACTTGAGAAAGGTTATAATTATATGCATATCTATTGTTCTATATATAGAAAGAGATAGAATTACATATATATGTAAATAATATATTTAAACATAATATATATCCCAATATATAATATATACATATTAAAAGTAAATATAATGAAAGAAGAGAGAGATATGTTAGTAACAACGAATAGTAAAGTGACTGTGACAGATGGCATATTCATTCCTGTGTTTTCCCAGAACCAATGTAAACGGAGGAAGGCCAGAATTTGCAAATTGGTTTTCTCCAAAAGTGGGAAAACTATAAGATTTTCCAAGGGAAGACACAATTTACTAAGCAATCAATTCTAAAACACATTTCTCATTAGAACACACATTGTATAAATGTATATTTTATTCAATGATTACAATTTTTATAATAAATATGAAAGTATTTTTATGCAGCTATTTATTCTAACATTTAAGAAATTCTATTGGAATATTTCTTACTTATGAGATAATGTTACACATGGATAAAGTATAGACTATTTAGAAAAAGAGATCAAGAGTACGTTTTTAAAACTATTTAAAGCATGAATTCTTTGAGATGGATATTATATGATTTGATGGTATAATCTGACTTGACCTATTGTGTTTATAGTCTATCATGCTTAAGGAGAGATATCCTATAAACTTTAAAAAAATTAGATAAGATCATCGTAGAGTCAATACTTGAAACTTAAAAACTCAATCATGTATTTTTCTTTTCCCTGAGGTGGATGGCCTCATCATTTCCACATGGATTGAATCACCAAGGTTCCTTCAGGCAAAACCATACCTTGTTTTGTTTTTTTCTGAAAAAGTCATTTTGATTTCATGTCATCATTTGAACAAGAGCTGAATAAAATCACAGAGTTCCATACCTATAGAAGAAGGGATTTTTATTTTGAAACTCTAGCCCAATGATGTTCCATAAAAAAATTTCATCTTCTGAATCTAGAGACGATGTTACACTAAGCCAAACAAGCCAAGCACAGAAAGACAAGTACTACATGACCTCGCTTACATGTAGAATCTAAAAATCAAACTCACAGAAGTACGAAGTAGAATAGTGGTTCCCAGAGCTTGGAGTGAGAAGTGAACAGGGAAGGGGGAACAGCTAGTCAATGGGTACAAAGTTTCAGTTAGACAGAAGGAAGAAGTTACAGTGCTCTACCACATAGCATGATGACTATAGCTAATTAATAATATATTGTATATTTCAAAGTTGCTAAAAGAGGAGATATTAAATGTTTCCACCACAAAAATGATATATGAGGTTATAGTTATGTTAATTAGCCTCATTTAATCATTCTACAATGTATATAGGTATCATAACAACACATTGTATTCCGTAAATATATATAATTATTATTTATCAATTAAAATTTTAAAACATAATCCTAAATAATGTAATAATAGTAATAGTATGTGTGGCCATTAGAATAATTTCAGTGGTGAATGAGCCTTGCATATCTGGACAAATTGACTTTGAGAGTATGCTTTGGAAAACAGTGGTTTTAGTAATGAAAATAAGCAGAAAATTGATAATAAAACTATGAGTCACCCCTAGTTTGGGTATATAAAATCACATCATCAAGTCATAAGGACTCTTATTGCCCCGTATACTCTTTGAGAAAATTATTCGTTCATTTCATTTCATCTCTACATAGTCTTAGACCATAATGGTATAAATTAAAGAAAGTGGGATTAACAAACTGGTTTACAGTATATCACCTGTGATTTTGATTTTATCTTTCAGTACATTGTTCATGGTAAATCTATTCTGTAAAATGCACTAAAACGTGCATTTTACAAAAGCAATGATATCCAGAGCTTTAATCATACTGGATTTCTCTTATAATCAACAGTCAATGATAGAGTAAATTAAAAAATGGTAAAGTTTTATGTTGTTCTTGGTCAATCAATTCATGAAGGTTTAAACAGGTATAAATAGTAGAACAGTGGTACCTGAAAGTTCTGTGGTTCTTGGTGTGAGATTGTTAAAGTGATAAAAAAAAAAATAATAAAGCTATCATTAACTTCGTTGAGGGACTATCAAACAACCCTGTAATTTTCAGTGAGTTGGGTATTGCTTCTTCTGAAAATGAGACAGATTACACTTTGATTCAAAGGAGACAAGAGAGTACTGAATATGAGGTGTTAATTAAAGGTTTGGGGCCCACCATGCTAAACAGACTTCAAACTGTTCTGGCTGTCCTTTCTAATAAGAGCTGGGGAAAAGAGGCCTCCATTTCCCAAAGGTAAGACAGCACTTGCGGTTTCCATCTGTCAATACTGCTTTGTGATCTGATATGTGAACAAGCCTTTCTCAAATGGCTTTTGAAGAAACTCTTAGAAGTCTTTTGAACATCATGACTGCTTAGAGAGCTAATAAGGACCTGGAACCATCTCACCTTGATCTTTTGAGCTTTTCTGATTAAGTATTGTCGTTTGAAGACAATTAAAAAGAGGAAAAGGACAATGGCCAGAAATCCATGCCCATCTTAATAAAGTAAGCAAGCACAGAATGACTACTGAATACTCAAATTGGAAATCTATGTAAAATGGTATACGTCAGAATAAATTTATGCTTGTAGATGAGTCTGGATGGATGCTTCCTTTCTACTTGCATATGCTTATTGCTAAGCATAAGATTGCAGAGAAAATGATGTCTCAATTGATGTATTTATTGAGCATTTATGATGTGTTGGTCATGGTTCTACACACCTTTTGTGCATTTTTTATTTAGTTATCACACACATACCCACAAAAGAAATATATGATATAGGCATTATTATTATTCTTCCTTTCACAGGTGAGGAAACTGAGTCACAGGTAAAATAACTTGCTTTATACCTACTTATAACTAGCGTGTAAAAGAGGCAGTTCCTTGACCTCTAGGTCATATTTTTAACTGCTGGGCTACACTGCTTCTCAGTATTGCTTAGATGTAGATTTAGATTTGGTAATGCCAAGGGAAATTCCGAATGTTAAAGTCCCTCTCAAAAACAATGTTATTTACTCCATGAGGAAGGTATACGCAGTTTGAATGGCTCTCTAATGTCGGTAAGAGCTTTTAACGGCCTTGATGTACCTTGGTGAGAGATACACACCAGGTAGAATGTGAGGTTTCCAGTAAAGTAGAGTTCAATAAAAAGAAAAAATAAGTTCCTGGGCCAGAGCGCTCAGAATGTACTCTTCTGTTAGAAATTAAGATTAATGTTTCCAGCTTAACTCTTTCACTTTTTTCTGAATATATCTGTAAGATAAAATGGGTCTAAGTGTTTCTGAGATAATATTAATATTATGAAATCCAACTCTTTATAGGCAAAAATAGTATAATACCTGAGGGAGGGGCAGCTAATAAGCTGGTTGATTCAATTATGGATTCATCAAATGAGGCTCTGGTGCCGCCAACTAGAGAATACAAAGATACTGCTTCCCTGCAAGGGAAACGGCCATATACACAGTATATTACAACTTCACTGGAGAAATGCTTACATAAAATAATATAAAATAATACAGGAAGTGAAGTGGGAATATAGAAAAGGTCTGTCTCCCTCCAGAAAAGCATTCTTGGTTGTTTGGAATACAAGTCTAGAAAGCTCATTAGTCTGGGGAGAAGCAGCCACTGCCTTTTTCAGTTTTTGCTCTTCTCTATTGGGTAAGCAAAATGTTTGATCTGAAACAAGGCAAATAGATATGAGCTGGGGATTTCCCACATTCTGGGAAGAGACAGGAATGCAAATAAATTGGAACTTGCCGCACATGATTATTTGGAAAGTATGTGTACTTACATAAGTGAGATAGCCCATTCTTTTACAAGAAGAGTGCTTAGCTATATTTCTTACATCATGTTTTTGCATGTGTAGGACTAATGAAACTAAACACTCTCTTTCATACACATGCATGCACTCCCCCTCACACACACTCACACAGAATGCCCATTTGTTGTTTGATGGCAATTGAGAAAAGAACACAGGAGAATTGTATTTACTTTTTTATATCCTTGCAATTGCGCTCTATTCAGAAATCCCCAGGGTTCCTTGCAAAGCACCAAGTGTCATCCTGTACCCATACCCTCTCCACCTGGAAAACTACCTTCAGCCTTTGCCTTGCTGTTCCCTGGGTACTCGCTCCAGGTGTCACTTTCTCTCGAGAACCTTCTTCCCTGCCTCCACTGTCTTTTTTAGGGATGTGCTCATAGAATCCTGTTTCTATTGCACAAATTACCACTCTGTCTTGAAATTGTCTATTTAACTGTTTTTTGAAGTCTCACTCATTTTTGGTTTTCCAGTGCCAGATACAGGGTGAGGTGGATAGGATACGGCAACATGTATTTATAGACTATATGAATGAGCTGCTGTTACCAATTCAGTTAAATGAATTCTTACGTTATTCAAAATATCCAAATAGGTTATCCTAAGGTCTCCTTCCCCTGTAAATGTCTATGCCATTTTTTATTTCAGAATATTCTAGAAGTACAAACATTTTGGTTACATGTATTGCTTTCATACAGTTTGAGTCAATGTTATAAGTGTGCCCATCACCAAGATAGTGTGCATTATACCTGTTAAGTGTGAATTTACCCAATACCCCTCCCACCTGCTTGATTTCCACCGAGTTTTACTTCCATATGTGCATATAAGTGTAGATCAATTAATTGTAGTTTAATAGTGAGTACATGTGTTGTTTGTTTTTCCATCCTTGTGATATGTCACTTAGAAGAATGGTCTACAGTTCCATGATCAAATTAAAAAGCTTCTGCTCAGAAGAAACAATCAATAGAGAGAATAGACAAACTATAGAATGAGAGAAAATGTTTGCATGCTATACATCAGATAAAGGGCTAGTAACCAGAATTTATAATGAATTCAATCAAAACAGCAAGAAAAAATTAAACAACCCCCTTAAAAAGTGGGCAAAAGACATGAACAGAAACTTTCAAAAGAAAAAAGACTAATGGCCAGTGGACATAGGAAAAATTGCTCAATGTCTCTAATCATCAGGGAAATATAAATCAAAACCATAATGAGATATCACCTAATAGCAATGAGAATGGCTTTTATCAAAAAGTCCCAAAACAACAGATACTGGCATAGATGTGGAGAGAAAGGAACACTTATACACTGTTTGTGGGACTGCAAACTAGTATGATCTCTGTGGAATGTAGTATGGAGATACCTCAAAGAACTAAAAGTAGACCTACCATAACATGGAGTACTACTCATCCATAAATAATGGCAAACTAATATTGTCCATGCCACCATTTTTAATACCATTATTAGAGTGCTTCCTAATAAGATATGAGAAGTGAAAGGGAATTTGTGTATTAACTAATTCAAACACTTATTTTGACAACGATAAAACAGCCGAAAATTAAATCGTTAATCTAAGGCCTCTTAGATTGTTAACATTATGACTAAGACTAGAATCCTTATCTAATTTCCTTTATGGATCTCTACTTATTCTACAATTATGTAACTGTTGGTTTGAAGTATAGAATTTCAAACCATTTTAAGGCTTTAAATCATGTCTGTCAATTGTTCTTTTTTCACAGTGTATAGTAAACACTAAGTGAATTTTTATTTAATTAAATTGTTGATAATTTCCATGTTTGAGGCCATATTTCTTGCATCTTTTGGAAAAACATTAATTATGGTAAACAGCAAAGGGAGAATTTATGTAGGGGTTAAGAGTATAATAATAAACATAGTAGTTCTCAAATCCAAGTTTTATCGCTATCATGTAATAATAGATGTCATACAGGAATAATGTGGTACATACTTCAACTCACAACCCATACTAAATATTGAACTTGTTTTTTATTTATCATAATAAAGTGTCTTAAGGATATCAAAATTGAATTCATAGTCATTGTCCAGTGAATATTTTATAAAGATAAGAAATGAGTTGAGGTACTAAATAAAACAAAGGCTGATGTTATAGAGCTGGAACAGCTTTTGTGCTCATAATAGTTTTGCAAAGGTCATTTTCCCTGAACTTGAGTGAAATCATTCAACTTATTTTTCACTCAACCCTAGAGCATGTTTAAGGATTACTTTCAATTATAAGAAATAGAGATGAATATATAGGTAGATAGTCCTATAAAAAGAAGTCTATTGTACAGCAGTTAAAACGTTAATATTTATACTTATTTTTCCTGCTACAGTCAATCAGTTTGTATTTCACAGCAGACTGTATGAAATTCAAATGTGGATTTTATACCATAGCCGAACATGACATTCAACTATATTTTCTATCCATTTCCTTTTATCTGAGCATGATTGGATATAGCCCTAAAACATCTGGGAAGAGAAAAGATAAAACTGTAAGAGAAAAGAAAGGCAAACAATAGTAAGGAAGCATGATGTGGGAGCACCAGTGTTTGGCCTCTCACTGATCTCTCTTTTCAGAGAGAGATCCTTCTCCCTGGGCAACTGCTGAGCAGGAGCTTTCTCGTTCCAATCATTCCTACACCGCAATAAAAAAAGGAAAGTCATTTTGTTTACTATAGGTCTGAAAGGCAATCTGATTATGCAACTTTAACATGAGCAACAATATCAGGACATCCCATTAATGTGAGTATAAATATCAGGGTTCTTATGTATTGAAAGGGCTTTAGGAGAGTTAGTTTGGCCCTCTAGATGTTATAGATTTGACAGAGAATGTCTATTCTTATCAACTATTGTAAACTTACTAATCATGTAAGAGCAGAGTCAAGTTTCTTTGATGAGCGATTAAAATGGAGGGAGACAGGTTTCTTTCCCAGGAAAGAAACTGGGAAGCTTCTTTCCTGAGTTTCTTTCAGAGGAGCTAAGAGATGGAGACCTATCAAGTGACAGGAAGCACAGTGATTCCCTCTTTCTGCAGCTGGACTGGGCAAGTCCTCTTCGGGCTAAAAAATGGATATTGTTCTCAGCCAGAATATAGAAAGGGATATGGAAATTAGATCCTAATGTAGGTCCTAAAGGAAGGATCAGAAACATGTAGTTTATAAACAGAACTCATTTATTAGTTTGTATTTCCTTATTTATTTTTATTTTACATTTGTCAATAGTATTTTAAACATATTTTTAAATATAAAAGACTCTCTGAGCTCTACTAAAGACAACCAGTGATGGAGTTTTTGCTCCAACCTAGAGATATAATTTAAGACGGAACATGCACCTGCAAGGAACATGCAAGTGGATGTGGTCATCACGTTCCAGAAACAGAAAGAAAGAAAGGGAAGCTCCAGAGGAACATATTAAGGTCATTTAGTCACTCATCTCTTCCTATATACAGATAAGCCATCCAAGGCTGGAACCTGGAGTCCTTTGCATTTATAATAAGAGAAGTAAACTCTATCAGAATCAGAGCAAGAAAACCTACTTAATTGACTGGAGAGTTTATATATATATATGTATATATATATACACACACATACATATATATATAAATTACTCAGTGTGTGTGTATATATACACACTATATATATATGTATATATATACACACAATATAATGAATTATCTTGAAAAGATATTAAAACAATTTTATGAGCATTTGATTGGCAAAAAAATAAATGACTTTTGTGAAAATTTCTGTGAATGTCTATGTGTTAGATTACAGTGAAGAAGCTCAGGCGTTTATATGCTTGATTCACTATAAGACTCCAAATGTGGAGCTGGAGGGTAAAATAAGTGCTCACCTGTTCCAACCTCGCCACAATAGGTGGTTCTGTGTCTAGAGAAAGCGAATGATGCAGAAACATTTTGGCAGCACATCTGTTTAATCATTGCTTTCTTCTAACTTAGATTCCAGGGAATTGTAACCTTTTAAGCTGGTGGCTAGTATGAATGAAGTCATAGGTATTGTTTTGAAAATGCAAATGTGTATACACACACACACACACACACACACACACACATATACTTTGTACAGAAAGCATGGGTTTGGACTTTTGAAAGATCAGGACTTAAATTCTAGGCCCATAACTTCCTCACTGTGTGATCTTGATAATTTCAGGACTATTTGTTCTCCATTTATTTCCATATTGTTTCATCCTTAACATGAGTATAATGATCTTACCTCCACCCTTTCACTTCCATCCTCTTCCCCTTCCAGAAATATTTATTGAAAATTTGTTCTTAAAGATACATTGTTAAGCAAAATCAATGCTGTCCCTCACCTACTGGCGATTTCAGGTTGTGAAGATTAAATAAGATAACATATGTAAGTTAGCTCATGTATAGTTTCTCAATAAGTATTGAGACTTTTTCTTCTTATAAAAGGCCCTGTGAATCTCTTAGGGCATTCTATACTGAAGGCCCAAGTACCTCTTTCCCGTTGCCCAAATGGTTCAACTTGTTCAGAGACTAGGTGAGTGTGGTCAATGGATTAATATTTCTCAACATATGAGAGGTTTAACACAGATTTAGTTCTTTGTATTTAGATGACTTGACTCTTGCTGTTTTGTAGATGAATATAAAGGGTAACGAAAAAAGTAGAATCTACTACTTGAGCTATATTACAAGATGAATCTTGTGAGTGGAAGCATTTCAGACAATACCAAGTCAGTATTAATTGTGACTTGTATGGCAATGCCATGTCTGAGGATTCTCCAGTTTTGTTAATGACATAATTGACAATATAATCATGACTCTGAAGGGTATGAAATTAAAATCTTAAAAAGTATGTAAAATAATACAATCATTCTGAAACTTTATGTCAACAAAGCCATTTAATTGGATCGCACCTTATTTATGAGTGGCTTTTCATACCTAGATACTATGAAAACCTTTTTATACCTAGATTTTCTTGATATCAAATGAAAAAAAAATGGATCTAACACATAAATGGCAATTTGCCTATTTAATAAAAACTGTCACACTGTGATGTTTCTAAAAATTATTAGGTGGAATACAGCAACATTTCACATCTAGATTTTAAGGCTTGTGGTCTGGAAAACATATACCACATGTTTTCTTCCATTGTCTAGATCTTTATTATGTCCAAAGCTTTTATAATATTTTTATAAGTTTATATTTTCAATTATTGCTGGTGTCTCAATACCTTTCAAATGCAGGGATGATACTAGTGACTAATGACTATAGGTAAGATGTGGTCATTAAGTTTTGCATTTCAGGAGCGATGGGTCGCGATGTTTTATTTACATTCTATAGTGCTGTTTCTCCCCAGCTTCAACATTGTGATGTAAGTCTTATATTTGACAAAGGACTGGGTGGCAAAGTACATATGACATAGGCCACAGAACAGACTAGAATCAAACCCGAGTCTTTGGACTAATGTCCTGCTAAGCCGACAAATGAGCTTTTCAAAACAAATGGTTCTCATCAGTATTATTACATGTTCTCTTAACAGATTAGAGAATTTTTTTCAAGTAGGAAATTGCTAATTTATTTAAACTATGTTAATACTTTTTTATTATTTTAAATTTCAAGCCTAATAGTAAATAAAAGGATGTGAATGTTTAAGTTTTACATTTTAGCCCAAAAAAGTTATGTAAATTGTAAACAGACACTGATGGGATATAAATCTGCATATTGGAATTTCTGATTCCCTTCTATTTTTTTATAGTATCATCATAATACAATAAAATTACTGCTGTATTACATTAAAATATATGCTTATTAATGAAATAGCCTATTAATGAAATAGCTTATTAATGAAATAGTCAAATAGCCATGAATAGAAAAAATATATAGTCAGGGAAATATTAACATGAGATATTTTGCCTAAGTGTGTATATCACTTGAACTTCCTTTGAACTCTGTGCACTACCTGCTATTTATGACAAACAAAGCCATTTCTCACACAGTATTGGGTTTGCCTTTGAAGCACTATCAGGAGATCATTGAAAAAAGTCAGAGCTGAGATTAGATGCCGAGGATTATTGTTTTGCTATATGTAGTCCCAAAGCTATGTGAAATGTGAGCTAATTGAAAATGGTAATTATCCTACATAACAACATAAACTGTTCCATTCTAGGATATGTGTTGCTTTTAAATTAATAGCCATTGATCTTCTGGTTTTTCAAAATTCCTCTCTGTCCTTTCGTCAAATTATCCAGCCATCAGTCCTTGGGACAAAACCCATTTCACCATTTATATTGACCATGGTTTAATGAGTGACCTGGTCTTCCTGCTCGGATAGATTGTAATAGGTCCATCCATCTGTGGGTCTGTCAGCCAGACTGAGCTGTGTAACCTTTACTGTATATTTAGTTTCTAAGTGGAAAGGTTTTAAAATGAAAACTTCAAATAGTTGTACTACTGTGGCTATTTGCATTTATTTCAGATACTGGTTGGGAGGAGTCATATTAATCATAGTAATAATAGATCTTAAAATTATGATCTACTGAGAAAGGCCATCCCATGTGAGATGAATAATATGTATTCAAAATGCTTGGCTTGCTTCTAATGGGCAGTACTTCATACCAAATAGCTTTGAGGGAAATATGTATAGCATAATTTTTCAGACAAAGAATTAAAATTCTCAGTTGTGATGGTAAAAAAAAAAAAACCTGTCAAGTGGAAATTAGAAATACATATTCTCCATAGCTATAAAATGAACTACAAGTGCACTTTGATCCTGTAAAATTGAGTTGCTTCAGAAATATTTCAGAGTAACCTAATCCCAAGTCAAGATTTTCTATTGTAATGGGTAGACAACCCAAAGACACTTGGGCTTGATCTGTTTTAACAAAGTGAAGAAGACGGGAAGAGTATGAGAAATTATTCAAATATATTCAGGAAAAAATCTGCTGAGGTTAGAAGACTAATGCACAGTGATTATAGGAAAGTTATATTCTGTCCTTAGATCAAGCTTTGCCACAAAATCATAAAACCAATTTTCTTCTTGAGTGTGAGAAAACCAGTACAATGTCTCTCTAATTGCACAGTGCTTCCTGAAACTTTATTTTTAACTAGTAAATTGTAACCATGAAAATACTCACAAACTATGAAGGCTAAGGACACGAGAATAAATTTAGTGTTGAAAATAGTTGAAGGTCAAGCTAATCTGACACATTGAACAATGAACAAACTGCTTTTGTGCTTCACAATATTTAGGCACAAATGTGAAAATATTCAATCATGTCAAGAAACCATGGCTTTATATCCTTAGTAAGAGAAAGTGGAGGGAAAGGGTTTTGGGGTGAGAAGCAACTTGATTACCTCCCTTTTTAGACACAGCAATTCCACACACCCTTATTCCATTTCAAGCCAAGATTGTTTAGAATCGCAGTTTTACCTAAACTTAATCCAGAGAGTAAGTGAAAGTATTTACTGGAAGAATTTAGCTCAATGCTTTAGAATCCTAACCTGAGAGTGAGTGAAGGTTTTTTTTTTTTTTTTTTTTAAGAACCTAGGCATGTATCTGTGGGACCTTCATACACTTCCTGTCTTGCACACTTCTCTCCTCCCTCCCCCATCTGCCTGAGAGTTATGCCTTCTTCTTCCTCCAGCCCCCACTTGTGAAAGGAATTGACTGGCACTTGATCGTCATTCTAAAATTGATGGCATAAAATGAGGACATTAGTTTTTTCCCTTGAAAATTCTGTCTTTGTATAAATAAAGGTAACTCAGCAGCCAAAACCTGCCCGATATAAAAGAACATTTAACAAGCAATTACAAAAATAGTCATACATCTGTTTTGTAAACTTAATTAAGTCCCAGAAATCTGTCCTTTCAGTGCTCTGACACCTTGTAATAAAGGATCTGTAGAGGTTATTGGAATAAAAGACCATGCAGAGTTAGTGTAGCTGTGTGTTGCTATAGGGAAAATAAAACCAGCAGTTGTTCACTATACAGTCTATACTGGTGCAACTGGTGTTCCCTGGTAAACTATCTGGCATGCAAAGTGCTAAGTATTCAAAGTACCTGGCATTTGTGATCATTGTACTAGTAAAGTGTTGGCATTTGGTGTATTTTCCTCAGCCAGACAATTTTGTATTATCCCTAAATATTTTGGCTTTAAAACTTTGTTGTGGTTACAGATAATTTTCTTATTATTTCCCTGCTTCCTTTTTTGCTGCCCTGCATTTATCTGCAATTTGCTTTAATTGAATCATCCCCAATATCATGGAGAATTTGTTTAGCATTTCAATTTTTAGTTGTAATATCATTTTGAATGGTTTATCTCGATGATTAAAATTATTTCATGAAGACCCAGTAGAGAAAAAATATTAAGTGAGAAATCCGTTCTTTAATGTAATAGTTAATATAAGCCTTCAAATGTGGACTGTCAAAGCCTGCAATGTCTCTTGATCCTTGAAAGGCTTGTACATGAAGACAGTTCAGTTGGAGAAACTATACTGTTAAAGGCAAAGATTTTTGGAAATCAGCTTTTAGCCTTAAGGATTTGGAAATTTGCATAAATTATCTAAATCTCAGCAAGCTCTAAATAAACAGCAACTATTTGATGGGACTATTTAAAGAAAGCCTGGCATCAGAGTGATGGTTATCTACAAAAGTGATAATTCACTAAGAAATTATGCCTAACTTTTGTAATAACTTAACAACATAGTGGCAATATTAAATTAATAAACTGAAATATAATCAGATTGGAGAATATGTAAACCTGCATCAGTCCAGTGAAACCTGTCAGCAGGGAGAGAAAAAAAATGTAAAAATCAGATTGAATTCTTTGGGGAAGCTTAAGAGAAATGCAGTTGTCCCTGTGTTGTAACACTCAGCATGGGCAGCATGAGCCCAACGTTGGTCCTTCCCAACAAACTAAAAGGAATCTTATACTCATGCTTCTTAGTATCCGATGTATGGGTCATGTGCTTTGTTTTGTTTTGTTTTGTTTTTTGTCCTTCTAATGAGTAGCTGATGGTGCTGAATTGGAGGCATCTGTACTCTGCCTCTACCTAGCAATGTGAACTTAGGTAAGTTATTCAACCTTTCAACCTTTCTACATTTTAGTTTTGCCATTTAAAAAATGAATTGGACTGAGATCATCATTAGGCTATTTGCACCTCTAAAATTCTATATTATATGGAGATGCCACATCTGTAGTTGATTTCATAAGTCATGATTCCAAAGAGAGTTCAGAATGAGAGAGATAAACTTGAACATCCTATTCATCTAGAGACTGGCTAAAGCACAGGGGTCAGAGAGGGTTTAAGGGGGTATATTTTACATAGGAAAAAAAGTATAGGAATCAGGAAAGGGACCAAGGTCATGTCATGATTGAGAAAAGGAGTCAGCGAACAAGATTAATAAGAGAGTTTCAGTGACTAGGAGAGAAAAAAGGAGAGGATGGGATTTCTGAAGCAACATGGAAGAAAGTGACAAACTGTGTTGAACATTTCTAAAACACTGTGTACAAGAACAGAAATTACCTTTGGATTTCACTGCACATAGTTTAACAAAAGTTAGCTTATGAAAGCAGTGAAAATGAAAGCTCACTTAGAGTGGTTTGAGGGGATAACAGAGGTGATTAAGTGGTGAATGTGATCATAGATATCTCTTTCTAGACGATTTACTCTTAAGGGTAGCAGAGAATGGGAGAACTGTAGAGGTAGTTTCTCCTCCTCCTCCTCTTCCTCAGAGTTCTTCTTTCATAGGTGTAATATTAATAGAATGAATCTTAGGACATAATCCAATAGAAAGGAAGAATTTAACAATGCAGGAAAGAGATTGGATAATTGTCCAAGATAAATTATAAATCTTAAGAAGATGCAAAGCAATGAATGGGCTCTAACACATGAAGGGGCTGGCTTCTGATAGAAATTGAGTGGTTTCATTCACACTGAAGGAGCTCAGGAAATTTCACCCCAAATTACGACTCCTTGGTAAAAAGAGCATTTTGAATGTCAGGTCCCTCAAGATCAACAAAGCATTGGCGGGGGCTCTTCCTCTACCTTCATAAACCAAACTGACATACTCATGGATCAAAAGATCAAAGGGGCAAGTGACTTCCCTTCCTCTCCTTAGTAGCTCAATATATTACAGAATACAACCAGACCTGGCCCAAATCATTTAAATCATAATACTTGTCTCTCAGGTTAATTTACAAGTCAATGTTTCCCCCATTTATTCATCCTTCCTAACAACCATTTATCACCCCTAAACAGAATTACCTATACTCCTCATTTTCTTCCCATTCTGTTTAGGGGTGATAAATGGTTGTTAGGGAGGATGAATAAATGGGGGAAACATTGACTTGTAAATTAACCTGAGAGACAGGTATTATGGTTTAAATGATTTGGGCCAGGTCTGGTTGCATGTATCATGAGAATGGAAAACAAGCACCACATGTACTCATCATCAAGTTGATATTAATTGATAAACACATATGTACACATATAGTAGTAACATTCATCCATTCACTGGGTGTCAAATAGGTGGGACAGTGGAGGAGGGGATGGGTACATTCACACCTAATGGGTGAGGTGTGCACCATCTGGGGGATGAACAAGCTTGAAGCTCTGACTCGGGCTGGGCAAAGGCAATATATGTAACCTAAACATTTGTACCCCTGTAATATGCTGAAATAAAAAAAAATGTCATTTTTAAAGAGGAAAAAAGAATAAAATCAAGAGATCATCCTTCTTATCCTTGTTAAAAAAATAAAATAAACTTCATTGTTATATTGGGTAATTACTCTGTGATTCTCCCTATGTTCGTAGTAAATAAATCTTTCTCTTTATTAATCAGCCTTGTGAGTTGATCTTTCAGTGAACTTTCAGGGGAAAGGATAAGACTCCCCTCACCCCTACAGCATAACAATTATTTTTCAATAAAATTTAATTGAGAAAATATATTTGAAAACTAAAGGCTAGTTGTGTGTGTGTATGTGTGTGTTTATAGTAGGTTGCGAAGTAGAATGCATTTCTTATTATATAGGTCCTGTTCAAAACATTTAAAAGTAAAATGCCTTGAGAGAATTACACTGAGAGAACAGCAAGATGAAGGACAATATAATAAGAAAGAACACAAAGTATAAAAGGTACAATAGAAGAGAAATTTCAATGCAAACCAGGGGATAATTTTAGCAAGTAGCAGCTGATGGACATTAGCAGATGCCCCTAAGTTTTATGGAGTGTGTTGCTGAGAGAAGTCCTCTTTAACAAGTTGTTTACATAGTTCAAAAAAATACGGTATAATGTGGAGGAAATAAAACCATAAAATTACAAAGCTAAAAATAAACTTTATTCCTACGGCAGTGTTTTTCAAAATAAGGATCATGGTTCATTACTGGGTCATAACATAAAATGTATTTCTTTCTGTTGATCAATCCTACAAAAGGAAACTCAAATAAGGCTTAAACAATCAAAAGTTTACCTGTGTCACATAAGAAGTCTTGAGTTATGCATCTACTAATAATAGCTCAGTGGCCAGGTAAGTGTTAGAACTTGCATTTTGGAATGGTCTCTTATGGTGGTTGTCCCAGGGCCACAAAATGACAAAAGGTTGCAGGCATCATGTTTATATTTGACGAATGAAAAAGCACTATGGTAGGCAGAAAAATGTCCCTCCCCAGAGATGCCCAAGTCCTAATCCCCAGAACCTGTGAATATGTTGCATTGCATAGCAAACAGGATTTAGTGGATGTGGTAAAATTAAGAATCTTGAGATGAGAAGGTAATCCTGAATTATCCAGGTGGGTTCAATGAGATCACAAGGGTCTTTATAAGAAAAGAGGGATTCAGGGGGTTCAGAGAGGGAGATGTGATAATGAAAGCAGAGTGATACAGAATAAGAAAGACTCAAATGTCAATTACTGGTTTTAAAGATGGAAGTGGGTCCTGAGCCAAGGGATGTGGGTGGCCTCTGGAAACTAGAAAAGATAAAGAAACAGGTTCTCCCCCAAGTCATCCAGATGCTTTCACTCAGTGAGCCCTAGTTCAGACTTCTGACCTCCAGAACTGTGAGATACTTAATTTGTGTGTTTTAGCCACCAAAGTCAGGGTATTCTGTTACAGCAGCAATGATAAACTATTATAAATATGAATGGGCAAAAAGGAAAAAGAGACTTGCCAACTGAGTTTGTCACTTTGTATCAGGAAAGAAAAGGCCTTCCCAGGAACTCTACTGAGCTGGCATTTGCTTACATATCCTTATCCAGAATTAGGCCACATGACCACTCTAGAGCTATCATCAGCCAAAAAGAATTCAATTTTCAGGGCAGTGTTAAATTAAACAGTCACAGTCCATCCTGGGGCCGAGACAACAGATCTTTTCTTTTTTAAGAACTACCAGAACAGGAAATGGCCTGGAAATAAAAAAAAAAAAAAATGGTAAGAATATTTTCTGTCTCTTTGAAGCTTCCACCACTCTTTTTGAGAACTGAAGCCTGCATCCCTGCCTCAGGCCAGTGGTTAGGCGGAGCAGGAGAGGGCTTTTTGTTCTTATTCCAGGTGGCTGGCTGAGTTCACAGGCTTTGTCTTTGGCAGAGATGTGAGATTAGAATAGTTAACCACAGTAATTGCCTGAAGCTAAGAACCCATCCTTTAAAATCTCTGTATTTCTGCTCCTGTTCAGGAAATTTGGATTTTGAAATGAGGTCTACCATTTTTCCTCCTCTTCTGGCAAAGTAAAATCTCTTTCCTCATCCCCAGAACTTTTGTATTGGTTCTTCTGATTCAGCCTTGTGGATGAGTCCCGAGTTTTAGGTAACACCACTGATCTCTGTCATTAGCAGGAAAAAACAAATTCTGTTGGGAAAAAAAGAAGGGAGTTAAAGAGGAATGAATGGATTTTGAATACTAAGCAGATGTTGGGATTCTGAGTATCAAAAGATACTGTGATGTTGGGTATGAAGCAGGTTGTGTCTGCCACAGTGCCCTCATATCCTGTCCACCAACATGTCTCATTTTTTTCTTTCAAAAATATGTTTCAAATCTGTTTTGCCCTCATGTCCACAGACACCATTCTGTTTAAATCTAATATCATCTCTCTTTTGAGCTACTTTTATTGACCCAAGTGAATGACTGAAGCAAAAATCTCAACCAATGGAGGTTTATTAAGCCAGATTGTGAGGATGCACTGGGAAAAACATGAACCTGAGACAAATTGTGGTTGTTTTTCTGCAGGGGAAGTTGAAACCGTTAGTATTTAAGGGCATACAAAGAAAAGGAAAAAGGAAGGGCCAGGGGTACTGATGAGACAAAGTGGTTACAATCCTGTGAGACCCAGAAAAATCTACATTTTGGGCAAAGTTAGAAAGGAAAAAGGGAGTCAAGGAAGCACCAATTCTGTAGATGTCCCCGGGTAGGTAAAAGAATGTTTGATTCTGTCTTGTCAGTTCTGGTTTTTATTTTTGGTTTTTTTTTTTTTTTTTTTGAGACAGAGTCTCACTGTGTTGCCCTGACTAAAGTGCCATGGCATCAGCCTAGCTTACAGCAACCTCAAACTCCTAGGTTCAAGCATCCTCCTGCCTCAGCCTCCCAAGTAGCTGGGACTACAGACATGCGCCACCATGCCCAGCTAATTTTTTATACATATATTTTTAGTTGTCCAGCTAATTTCTTTCTATTTCTCTAGTAGAGACAGAGTCTCACTCTTGCTCAGGCTGGTCTCAAACTCCTGAGCTCAAACGATCCACCTGCTTCAGCCTCCCAGAGTGCTAGGTATGAGCCACCATGCCTAGCCAGTCTTGTCAGTTCTGTTACCTCTAAGATAAATTTGCAATTCATTATTAACATGGAATTGGATAAGTTTTAAGTTTTAGGTGCTAGACATAGGTAAAATTTGCATGTCCTTGTTTATGGAAGGTTAGTATAGAATTTCCTTAAATGATTGGTGGGAACAGTTCTTCACAGGTACCTGAGGTTTTACCTTTTACATGAGGAGTTGGGAGGGGATGGCCAAAGACTTTGGTTTTCTGTTTACATTCCCCACCCACTTCTTCAAAATCTTTTTTGAAAAAGCATTGTAGAAGACATGAGTTCATGGTTGTATGCGTATGTGTATCTATCTATCTATCTATCTATCTATCTATCTATCTATCTATATCTATCTATCTATCTATCTATCTATCTATCTATCATCTATTCCCACATAAAGAGGAGTTTCATTTTTTAGGAGATCATGTCCCTCAGAGGAGAAAAAAATAACTCAAGAAGGACCAATGTCAAAAAAGTTGTAGGTAAATAATAACTCAAAAATGATGGACAAGGCTAGACTCTAATAATGAGTTCACAATATTTTTTTCTGAAACATAATTTTTTCTCTCATTTTTCCTTTTTATTAAAGACAAGTCATAATGGGACCAATATATCTGAAAATAAATTTTAGCCTTATTATGTTTGGCCTGATTATTTGCATAAAGTACAACAAGAACAGACATTGGCCATATAGGCTTGTTTAAAAAAAAATTGGCTTTGCTGGAACTTTTTTTTTCCATGAGGAATTTCAGGTTACTTAAAAGTCTTTTGAGCCAGCCAAGGATTTAACTGCCTGCAGACACCTGTATAAATTGGATAAATTCCTCTTTTTCTGAGGTCCCAAAGTAAGTAGAGGTTCTTGGATCTGTCAGAAAGTGACATGCTTTAATTACCACAGATCATGAAATGTTATAGATAAGGTATAACTTTAGTATTTTTTTTTCCAGAGGGCCTTTATTGGCCTTATAAAATCAACCTAATTCCTCAAAGCAGTCTGGGTATATCTGAAAATATGCCATCCCTGTCAAAGCCTTGGCAAAATAACCAGCATCTCTAATTCTGTTGAAACTACCCTTTATAAAAGTAATAAAGGGCCACAAGGTGGGAACTGGGGTAGTGAAAAAATATATATGTATAACCAGCCATTGTTCCCTAGCTTGCTTTCCTATAATTGCTTACTACTCAGGAGTCATATAGCTGATGGTCATAAAGATTCTTAGCTTTCTTCATTGCTCCCATGGATAATATCACCCTTGTGAAACCTAAGGCTAGGTTTTGAGATATCCCACCCCCAGGCCCTGCATTCCGGTGGAATGGCTGACTCACCCAGACCAGCAGCCCATACCAACTAACTGACTCAACTGTATTGTGATCCTCACCCAAAAATCAACTCAGCAGAGAAGACATCCCTATTGTTCTACCCCAAACCCAGGTAATGAGCAGACCCAATTGCCTAGCCTTTTGCCCACCAAACTATCTTTAAAATACCTTTCTTCCAAATTTTGGGGGAGATTGATTTGAGAAATTACTTTCATCTCCTCACCTGGTGCCTTGTGAAATAAAACTCTTTCTCTGCTGTAACCCCTGCTGTCTCAGTGTATTGGCTTCCTCTTGAGCAGGGGACAACGAACCTGGTTGGGCTGTAATGCTGTCCTGCTATAAAAGAAAAACAGATTCTTATTGAACTTATGCAAATAACTATATTCCCATACAATAAGAATACTTATGAATAGTTTTAAATTCTGGAGAAATCAAGCAGAGAGTAAAACAAATGTTTCAAATGGTTCCCAAAATATACTTCACCAATGTGTTGTAAGCTATAAAATAGCTCAAAAGAAGGAAAAAAAGTTTTGTTGCCTTCTGGAAAACAAAACATAAAAAGAATTAGCAGTGTTTTAAACAAACAGTCAAAAATTAGTTCAGTCCTATATAATTAGTTCTTGTTCTGCTTGAGGATGGGTTAGCAATCCTTTGAATGCATCACTTTTTTATTAAAGTAAGCCAGTTTCTTTCTTTAGAATCTAAAGGGAATCTGGCTGAAAGGTCTAGACGTTAAACTCAAAGCATCTTCAGTTAAAGTGGAAGTAGCTTTTAAACAGAAAACATGTTAATATTCAAAACAGTTTGTCCTGGAGCTTATACATCACCAGGTGTGCTTATAAAGCCTCAGGAAAAAGGTGGTGACAATTTCATTGAGTCCAAGTCAGAAAATGAAGACGAGTTTCTAAACATTATTTGAAGACTTACAGCTGGACGAGAATTCAGGATTCAGTGCAAATTGTGTTATCTCTAAAGTTAGTAGAAACCTGTATATAAGAGTACTTGCCAATGTCCTTATAAATTTTCTCGAAGAAGAAAATTTTGGATCATAGTCAGTTAGAATCTGCTTTTTGAGAAGAAATAAAGTAAAAAAATAATTGTGGATGACAAAAAAAAATCTTAGAATAGGCATGGTTACAGAGACAATTGACAAATCTTGTTATTTTTGTGGCATATGGCAATTTAACATAATCACTATAATCATTATTGATAACATACCAAAGCCTATCAGAATTTTAGAAATCTCACACAATTCTGAAAACCTATTAATTAAAAACATGTTTATAGAAATATAACCCAAAGAAAGTTAAACACCATTTTATATCTGACAATGCTTCCTCTATGGTTTTAACATACCAAATAAGTCCAATATGTCTCTCTTAGACTTTCAGTGACCTTAATATTTAAAAAGCCAGCTTGAGACCCAAAAGACTGAATTTAGAATTTTGATTTTGGAAATTTTGTAGATATCAAAGGTTTAAAATATTTGTTGTCAGAAAACACTTATCAAAAAACAGGATCACAGGTCACTATAAAATAAACATCTATTTAGCTGTAATGATAATTCAAGGATTTTGAAAAGCAAAAAATTGTACCCTGTATAGACAGGAGATTCAGTTTTTTAAACAATATGACCTAATAAGGACAATCTGCAAAATAGAGGCAAAAGTGAATCTGTATCTTATTCTCTCTCCTCTCATATTTTTTTTGCAGTTTACTTAAAATGTGAACAAAAATCTTTTATTATATTAATATTGCATGAAAATCTTGTTTATAAGAGAAAACCATTTTTTATCTTTGCCTTGGTGTATTAAATGTTAAGGCTAATTTTAATAATGCTTTATAAACAGAACTATTTATTCTTAATTGATTAGACCATAAGGTAAGATTTCTATAAAACTTTTTAAGTGTTATCATTTTTTAACTTTCATATTCATTCAGTTCTATTTATTTACTTTAAAACATCTTTTTAAAACTTTGAATTATGCAAAATTATTTTTCCAAAAACTACATTTCTATGTCTTCTTATAAAAGCTATTTTATTGCAAAAAAGTCTAATTTTTGTCTTCATATTTTATATATAGAATTGTTTCTCTTATATCTGGCAGTTTAATTACATATATTAATTACAGCATTAACCCTCAGCAACCTTTATTTTTAATAAAAACCTAGGAAGTTAAAGTTACTTTGAATTGTTATCAGTCTCCAATTTTTATTAGTACATATAAATATATTTAGTTTTTTATATTGTATAAAAGTATTAAATAACATGCCAAAGTATATAAACTTAAACTTATGTTTAATCATCAATGTTTTAGTATTTTCAGTTACTTATAACTTATTTTATGATTATCCTTCTTAAATTAACATAACCTGACTTTAAGATTTTAAATTACTGAAAAGAGTTTTAAAAATACACAGGTACCATCCATAAGCTCATAGTCAAATCTACCAAATATTAAAAATATTACAGAATAAGCAATTTTATGACTTTAAAACATCTAGCAGAGATAGACAGGTTTTACCCCAACAGCTTCAGGTAAAAATGTCTACATTAAATTTTGAGGATATCTTTATTTTATTTTTACTAATAATTTTTTAAAGTCTCCATATTCCTTAAAGATTATTAAAGTCATGTGAACTTAAAAAGCATTTAGACTTATTTACTTAATTTATGACTCTTACACATGTATACAAGAATCCTATCGCCTTATTTTAAAATTCTAGCTGTGAGACTGGCAAAACTCATCATTTTAAAAGAACAGTTGGATTTAAACTATGTTATTACGAATGGAACAAGTTAAATTTCTCTTGTCTTACATACAGCCTAAGCCCTTATTGAGTCCCAGAGGAAATATGGCATTAATTAACATCTACAAGCACAGAGAGAAAATTTAAGCCCCTTTAAGAAAGAATTTAGGTGTGCTAGAGAACACAAAAATGAATGCCAAGACAACATAAAATCACAGGAATTCACTATAGGTCTTTATAAGGAGACAACTTCATTTAGATAGCTAGTATGGAAACTTGGACCCCCCCAAAAAAGAGAGAGAGGCGCCATGAGACTGAGCCATATAATATTTTTGTAATATTCTTCTTATAAAGATATGTGTGTGTGTGTGTGTGTGTGTATATATATATATGGTGTTTAACCACACCCTTTGTTATCTAAGGCCCAAGAAAAGGAGAAGCTTCTTGTAGTGTACTTGGCTGCCTTCAATGTGGCCAGTTTTGTCCAGCCATGACATACACTAAAGTCAACAATTTTTCACAACACAAAGTAATTTCTGGTATCCCGGAAAGCCAAAAAGGTAAAATGATATAAAAGAGAACAGTATCTGAGAGGAATCTATTTGTAACCTTTCAGATTCCATAAGGAAAATGGAAGACCCTTAAAAGAGGGGTGAGAGGTGCCTCTTTTTTTTTTTTTTTTTCCCCTGAGTTTCTTAAGTTGTGTGAGCCATTAGAAGCAGCAGATTTTAGCTGGGACAAACAGTTGACATTTTTGCTTTTGAAATTTTTTAACTAAAGATGCTTTTTTAAGTGAAACCAATAAGCCTTAATTAAGGTTATAAGTTAATCAAGGATGCAAGAAGTGTCTCTAAGAGGTGAAAAAATAGTTTTTATGATATATAGAATAGCCACAAAGCTATATTGAATAGCCATTGATAGCTCAAAGATAGGTAAGTCTCACTAGCTATAAACCAGGTGTAAACCACATTTCTGTCTGGCCATATTTTTTAGAGTCTCAGTTTTTTAGCTGATCATTCATATACAAAAGTATAGAAACCTCTTGTGCCTCTTACTGGTGGGAGAAAACAGGATATTAAAGGTTGTCCATGGAATAAATGGAAAATGTTATATAAAATCAAACTGTTGGGTAGACAGGGACTCTGGCCCTCCTGGACAGAGGTGGGCACCCTGAGCAATTGCCACATTTGGGGGAGGAGGGAACACTCTACCTATCTACCAATCAGAACTGATTGTGCCAAGTACAAAAGAATGCGGAGGATTCCCTATCCCTGGGCCAAGCAGCACAAGTACAATAGGGTTTGAAAGGTGACCTAGAACAACTAAAGGCTAATAATTATCATGTCATTAGCTTAAATCTACATTGTGGTTCACCTACCCCCTCCAATGGGCTTTCAGAGAGGCTCATGGGAGATCTGCATGTGTAGTAAGATTCAAGTCATTTAACTTCCACTTGTTCGTCAAAGTGGTTTGATGGTGACATCTCAACCACAAAGAGGGTCCAATCCAGGCAATATAAAACAAGACCTCAGTTCATAATCGGGGCTCTTTTGTTATGACAGGGTGGTCAGTTCGTCACCTCCAGTGAATGTAACTTGCTCTTCCTCTGTAAACCTATCTTGTCCTTCCTCAGTAAATTTCATTTCACTCTTGCCTTGCTTTTGGTGAGTCTGGTCATTCTTCAGTCAATAGCACACCAAGAACCTAGAACAAGATAGCCAACCCAACAAAACCACACTTATTTCCTGATGGGAAACTGAATCCAGGCTGTTAGGGAGAAGAACAGAATTTCAACCATTAGGCTACAAGGTAAATTGACCTCTGTTGTCATTCCCACATGGCGGTATATGAAGGACTTTTGTATTTTAGGCCAGATTTTGCTCTTTAATTTTGCCAAGAGAATTTTTAAGGCTAGCCATAACACAGTTATGTGTCCTTCTTTTAATCTAATTCATCTACTAATATAAGGAAACAATTGCTTAGAATAAGAGATCTATAAAATCCATCTTTTAATTTAAAGGATCCATCTTTGGGGCATTAATTTTTAATAATGCATTTATTCTAAAGCAACTTAATAAAATAGTTTCTTCAGAGAAGAAACAATTCCAAAGATCCCCTTATTCTCCTAGAAATAGGCTAAAATAGAAATGACAAAAGCCCGTTATGAACGGGACTTTTTATGACCAACTACACAAAAAGAATAACAAGGTAAACCCCTATTTCTGGGAGATAAAAAAGATAAAAAATATGAATTTATGTTACAAAGTACCAAAAGTTACTGCATTAAGACTAGTCATATAAATTCCTTTTCTCCCATCAATCAAAACAGGCAGTAATTTTTATCCTCTGTTCAATCTGATTGTATATATAGACCAGGATCACTGATTGGTAAGAAAAAATATTTTTGCTTTTTTTTTTTTTCTTCTTTTTTTGCCAACTGATTAGGTTCTTGGCTTTTTTCTCTACTGTAGATTTTTAGAAAAACAACGTGGCTTTAAACTATAGAAAACAAAGCCCTTTTCCCCATAGAGATTTGTTGAAAAAAAAAAAATCACTGACAAGAGGAAGAATGATTAATTGGAGAAAAAGACATTTAAATAAATTTTTAACATGTATAAAAGGGAGTCTTTAGAATAATAACCTAGCAAAACAGGTTTGAGATGGAGAAGAGAAAGAGGCTAGCAAAGGGGGGTTTATTATATACGTAAAGTTTTACAGTTAATAGCCTTCAGGGAGAGTAAATATTTCCTTTTAAAACTCTAAAGGTAGGCCAGGCGCTGTGGCTCACGCCTGTAATCCTAGCTCTTGGGAGGCCGAGGCGGGCGGATTGCTCAAGGTCAGGAGTTCAAAACCAGCCTGAGCAAGAGCGAGACCCCGTCTCTACTATAAATAGAAAGAAATTAATTGGCCAACTGATATATATATATAAAAAATTAGCCGGGCATGGTGGCGCATGCCTGTAATCCCAGCTACTCGGGAGGCTGAGGCAGAAGGATCACTGGAGCCCAGGAGTTTGAGGTTGCTGTGAGCTAGGCTGACGCCACGGCACTCACTCTAGCCTGGACAACAAAGTGAGACTCTGTCTCAAAAAAAAAAAAAAAAAAAAAAAAAAAAAAAACTCTAAAGGTGTGGGACCCTTAGTCAATCTTTTCTGCTTTGGGTAAAAGAAAGTCTTGGCTGTACTAATGGAGATTATAGGTATAAAATGATACAGAAATGTTTACAAAGACAGCTTATAGTAGCCATCTCAAAATATGTAAAAGAAATACATTTGGGGGTAAGTTATTATTATTATTTTTTTTGACCAGCTGGTGTCTTGCAGCTGTGGGGATTTCAGTCAATTTTAAAGACATCACTTTTTATAATTTAGTTGATCAAATCTAATGTAAAATAAGTCTAAAACAAAAAATAGAAAAAATGGGCGATCGCACAGTTAACATATTGTGGAGATCTCTAAGGAGTAGTTATAGCCAACTAATAATAAACCTTAACCCTCAGCTTCCAAATTCTAAAACGAAACCCCAAACTGACTCCTTACCTGCAGATAGGACCCATGCTGAGCCTGCCCTCCATCGTCATGAAAGTGGGAAACCTGCCTTCTTGGATCAAAACTCCCCTAAAGGAGTTCTATGGCAGAACAAACCTCAGATCTCAACCAAAAAGTTGGGAAATAGGAGATCTGTGGAGACAGTAGCCTGAACCTTGGTGGAATTGCCCAATAGGTCAGAGTAGTAAGGTCCTCTAGATGGTTTCAAAAGCACCAACTGGAAAGTTACTGTAAATTAAGAAGTCCAAACTCTTGTCAAAGAGCCCTCTTTGTGGTCACCATTTGTCAACCCAAGTAAATGACTGAGGCAAAAATCTCAACCAATGGAGGTTTATTAAGCCAAGATTTTGAGAATGTGCCTGGTAAAAGCACAAACCTCAGACAAGCTGTGGCTGTTTTTCTGGAAGCTTCAGCATTTAACGGTGTACAGAGAAAAGGAAAAGGCAGGGGTTGAGGGGCTGATGAAGTGAAGTTGTTACATTCCATGATGCCTAGGAAATCTGCATTTTATATAAAATAAGAGAAATGTTAGACAGGAAAAGGCAGTAAAGGAAGCATCAATTAATTATGTAGATAGCCCTGGGTAGGTAGAAGAATGGCTGATCCTCTCTTGTCAGTTATGTTACCTCTAAGATAAACTTGTAATTCATCATTTGTGTGGAATCAGGGTTTAGTTCTAGGTGCTAGACATACTTACAACCTGCACATCCTTGCTTATGGGAGGTTAGCCTGGAATTTCCTTAATGAATGATCTGTGTGGCCAGTTCTTCATAGGTGCATAGGGCTTTTACCCTCTCCTTTACATAAGGGAGTAAGGGGGTGGCCCTGAGACTTTTTCTTTTTACACTTAAATAACCATCTAATTCTCCTCCTAGAAACTATTTTGTTTTCCTCTCATCCTTATCATATTTTTTTCATCATTATGTTGCAGCCCAACCAGGTTCATTTGCCTGCTGCCCAAGAGGAAGCCAATACGCTGAGACAGCAGGATTTGCAGCAGAGAAAGTTTGTTTCACATAGCGTTAAGTGGGGAGATGGGAGAAATTTCTCAAACTTGCCTCTCCAAGAATTTGGGAGACAGGGTTTTTAAAGACAGTTTGGCATAGGCTATTGAGTCTGCTGATTGGCTGGATGCAAGGCGGAACAATAGGGTTGTAAAAATTGTCTTCCTTGCTGACTTGGGTGAGGGTCACAAGACCAGTTGAGTCAGTTCCTCAATATGGGCCACTGGGCTGGGTGGGTCAGCCGTTCCACTAGAATGCAGGACCTGGAAGATATCTCAGAAATTACTCCTCGTTTCAGAAAAGTGATATTATCTATGGAGAAAGCTGTATGGCTCCAGAGTGGCAATTATAGAGAAGCAAACAGAGGGATAGTGGATAATTATTATCATTATTTTTAGCTAGGTCTGTGCCTTATTTTTAGCTAGTCCCTTACCACAGTTCTAGCCGTGCACCTGTTATTGATTTGTGTATAGGGCAGTTTCAATTAGGCAGCCAGAATAATCTTCTCAAAAAAAAATAAATATGTCAACCCTCTTTTTATTATCTAAAACTTCTTATTGAAGTTAGGAATATCAAAAGATCAAAAGCCTTAACTGGTTTGTCTTTTTTCCAGCATTTCTTATGAAGAAAAAGATCTTTTAACAACATCGCCTTTTCCAGTTTTGGCCAGGTTTTTTTCTTTCTTTTTTTTTTTTTTTTCTTTTTAATTACTTTTTTATTCCTTGAGTTTAATTTTAGTTTGCAATTCTACACAAATTTGTATGATTATTTGATTAATGTCTTTATTACTAAGTCATAAGCCCTACTATAGTAGAAATCAGGTCCACTTTTTTAGTTGTATTGCACTTAAACTATAACTGCAGAGTAAGTGAACAATGAATCAATAAAATGATAACAAATAACAGTTCTCATCCTCAAGAACTTTTTATTAATAATCTAGTGGGAAAGAAAGAATTAATGACTACAGTCATACCTTAATTAACAATGAGGATATTTTCTGAGAAATGAGTCCTTATGTGATTTCATCATTGTGTCAACATCACGGAGTGAACTTACACAATCCTAGATGGTACAGCCTACTACACACCTAGGCTACATATAGGATAGCCTACTGCTCCTAGATTACAAACCTGTGCAGCATGTTAGTATACTGAATACAGTAGATAATTATAATACAATGGTATTTGTATACCTAAACATAAAGAAGGTATAGTAAAAATATGGTATAAAAGATAAAAAATAGTACACATACATAGGACATTTACCCTGAAGGAGAACTTGCAGGACGGAAAGTTGCTCTGAGTAAGTGAGTGAGTAAGTGATGAATGAATGTGAAAGCTTAGGACATTTCTGTACAGTACTGTGGACTTTATAAATACTGTACACCTAGGCTATACTAAATTTATTAAAATTCTTTCTTTCTTTAATAATAAATTAACCTTAGCTTACTATAACTTTTTTACTTTGTAAACTTTTTCATTTTCTTAACTTTTTGACTCTTTTGTAATAACATTTAGCTTAAAATATAAACATATTGTACTGATGTAAAAAATATTTGTTCTTTATATCCTTATTCTATAGCTTTTTTCTACATTTAATTTTTTAGTGTTTTGTTTTGTTTTGTTTTTACTCTTAAACTTTTTTGTTACAAACTAAGACAGAAATGCACACATTATCCTAGGCCTACAGAGGGTCAGGATTGTCAATATCACTATCTTCCACCTCCACATATTGTTCCATTGGAAGGTCTTCAGGGACAGTGATATGCATGGAGTTGTCATCTCCTATGATAACAATGCCTTCTGGAATGCCTTATGAAGCACCTGCCTGAGGCTGTTTTACATTTAACTTTTGTTTTTCTAGTAGGTAGAATGATAATATTATCTAAAATAATGACAAAATATAGTATAGTAAGTACATAAGCCAGTATCATTCTTATTTATTATCCATTATCAAGTTGATGTTTACACACAGTTGTGTGTGCTATACTGTTATGACTACCAGTACTTTAGGTCTATCTACACAAGCATCACCACAAACATGTGATGACTATGATGTGACTAGGTAGTAAGAATTTTTCAGCTCATTGACTGAACCATCACTATGCAGTGCGTGACTATTAAAAAAAAATGATGAAATCTAGTCTGTTTAGTAGAAGAGCAGCAGACATATGAGTTTGGACCATTATCGGTCCAATATGTGCGTTGAATATGGATCTGAAAGAATGATGAAGCTAAGGGGATGTTGGATCATGTAACATCCCACATTTAGAGGTTAGAAGGATGAAATGGAAAATGAGTTCTGGCAGTTGGATGGAGGCAAGGTTATGGAAAGTTTCAAATGTAGTAAACGTGTGCAAATAACTTTAATTTTTGTTTGTTTGATTTTTAGCAATGAGGAAATTGAAATTTTTCTAAATATATGAGTGACATAACCTTAACAGTATTATTGGAAGTTAAAATTTCAGGCAATCATACCAATTAAATGCTATTCATTCAATATCTATTGAACAAATATTTTTGAGTGCTAATTTCCAGAGAACAAAATAAATACCAGAGATGTGAGAGGAAAATAAAGGCAAGGTCTTTGCTATCAAATAAAAGTTATTTTTCCCTAACCTTTAAAGGTGTTTAATATGTCTTCGAGATAATATCACAAGTTCATTGACAGTAGAAAAAAAAATCACTTCTTAATTCTCCTTTTTCAATCATGATACGTACAGCAGAATTAGGCAAACAGTAATTGAGAAATAAACCCCAAGTAGATTTATTAATGGAATAATTAAGAAATTTCTAGATGATAAAATTTGATGAAATTACCATGATTCCACCTTGAATTATTATAGAATTACCTGAAGCAGGTGAGTAAAGTGAAAAGAGACATTTAAAAATTAAGTAGTTAGATTGACTAATGCAAGCAGCTATGGATCATTCAGACTGAAAAATCTTCTTGGAGGTCTTAATGATCCAGATTTTCTTATTAAATAAATGCAACTGCCAAATGCTCCATCACGTTCTGTATTGTCTCTCTACAGCTTGAATGTCTTTTTTTACATTGGAGTTTATCAGTATAATCAAAACATTTAATGCTGGTTGAAATGATAGTCCCCTGACTTAATTATATGGGCTGTCAGGCAAAATTGACAGATCTTAGTGAGAACAAAGCTAGTTCTCTAGTCTGCCTCCCACAAGAGAACATACTGAGGAATGATATCTCTATCCTACTATTCTCAGATAAAACTTTTGCCAGGAATATCACTATAAATATAATTGTATATTATAATAATAGTTACAATTTAAACTTTAGAAAATATAAACTACACAGAACTTGCTTTAAAAAGAGTGATGTAATTTTTAAATAAAGATAAAAAAAACATAAATTTTCAACTCTTTAAAAAGTACTGTAGTTGGCCGGGCGCTGTGGCTCACGCCTGTAATCCTAGCTCTTGGGAGGCCGAGGCGGGCGGATTGCTCAAGGTCAGGAGTTCAAAACCAGCCTGAGCAAGAGCGAGACCCCGTCTCTACTATAAATAGAAAGAAATTAATTGGCCAACTGATATATATATAAAAAATTAGCCGGGCATGGTGGCGCATGCCTGTAGTCCCAGCTACCCAGGAGGCTGAGGCAGAAGGATCACTCGAGCCCAGGAGTTTGAGGTTGCTGTGAGCTAGGCTGTCGCCACAGCACTCACTCTAGCCTGGACAACAAAGCGAGACTCTGTCTCAAAAAAAAAAAAAAAAAGAAAAGAAAAAAGTACTGTAGTTGTTTTGTTGACATAAAAAACTGGCAAGTGGGAGTCAGATTGAAAATGAATAGTTTTTAGCTCCCAACATCCAAAAACCCACGTTAACTTTAAATTTGTCTTTTGGACAATTTACAAGTGTTTGTACATCTATGGAAGGAAATCATCAGAATGGGAAAGTAAGGATCACTGTTTAATTCCTAATATACTTAGTGTGATACTGTCCAAAATGATAGCCGCTAGTTACATGTGGCTTTTTAAATTTGAAATTAATTAAAATTAAATAAAATTAAAAATTCAGTTTCTCAACCGCATTTCATGTGCTCGATAGTCACAAGTGACTAGTGGCTAATACATTAGGCAGCGCAGTGTAGGACATTTTATTATCTTAGGAAGTTCCTTGGACAGTGCTGCTGTGGTATATTTGCATTTTATAATAATTTATTATCTCTGGGCAGTTAATAGGATGTTTTGAGGAGGAGGAGAAATTTCCTAAGGTGAGAAACTGGTTTTCCCTGGAGATTTTTGGTACAAATGACAATCAAGTGAGAGAGTGAACGCAAATGGAGTCCTATGTAACTGTGATTGGCACAGCCTGAAGGGAATTTGCAATCAGGAGACTATTTATATACTTAGTTGTTTCTAAAATTGCATTGTTATGATTCACTAAGGCATGTCATGATGTGTACGAAGTTCATTTTGAGATGGGATAATACTTATTTTTAAGATGGTATAATTATAGGATTGGCTACTTCTCCTAAAAATGAACCTCAATGTATTTCAAAGAATGGAAAACTTTCTTCATTTCGGACAGCAATGATTTTTATTATGCAATGGCTTGGAAGTGTTTATATCCAAACCATTTTTTAAGTGCTACACATGTACTCAAGTTTATTCTGATATTGGTTACAACACTGTGACAGGGTTCATATTAATTCTGTTTTATTATTAGTGAAATCTCTGTGAGAAACAGAAAAAAGATAACATTTAACTGACTCAATAATAAATGTAATTATTAATAGGATATATAAATAAATGTTAATTGGCATTGGAAATAATGATGTTCATTTTAAGGTGGAGCCTAAAATCCAAAGTCCTGGCCAGGAAACCAGGTTCTATGCAATTATCTAAGTCTGGCATGAAGAATTGCAGATAACTTATGCTTGGGGGTTTTCTTTGTCCTATTTTAATTACCTAGTCTTTATTGTTAATTTGAAATGTTGTGATTGTTTTCTAATACCTTTAATGCCCTTAAAATAGGATGATTTCAACTGTCTTGGTTTAGGCCACTATAACAAAATTTCCATAGACTGGATGGCTTAAACAACAGAAATTTATTTCTCGCAGTTTTGGAGGAGACCTATACTCAGAGATTAGGGCATAGTTGGGTTCTGGTGAGGGCTTTCTTCCTGACTTGTAGGTGGTCGCCTTCTCACTGTGTCCTCACATGTCTCATATCTTTCTCTTCCCCTTCTTATAAAGCCACTAATCCCATCATAAAGGCCCAACCCTCATGACTTGATATAACCCTAATTACCTCCCAAAGGCCATCTCTAATTACTATTGCTAATTAGCATCTCCGATTGCCATCGTATGAGGGGTTAGGGCTTCAACATATGAGTTTTATGGAGACATAAATCATTCCATAGCACCTAACTGATATATAATATAGTTCAGAGAAAAAAATTAATTACATCTATATGAATGTGGCCTAAAGAGTAAATTTTACTGTAAAATTCTAATATGATATCTTATTATTTATCCATGTCAACATTATCAATCTTATTCTCCTCTTTTTCAAGTATATTAAATATGCCCATGTTTATGAAGAGTAGTGGGTATGAGTTCAGGCTCAGAAGCCAGGCTTTTGAATTTGAATTATGGATCCACTGCTTACTAGCTGTGTGCTTTTAGTAACTCTGTGACACCATGTACACATCTATACAATGGGGATAATAATAAAAATATTGCCCAATTCATGCATTTATTAAGATGATTAAATCAGTTAATTATAAATACATTGCTCAAAATAAGGTCTGGTTCAGTGTGAGTTTATTGAATGCAAAAAGCTATTAGCATTTTTATCCATAATGTGGTACAATTGACAGTATCTCATTAGTGTTGACGTAACACTACTCACTTATTCATTTAGTTTTTGACAAAATTTGTTTTGATTACAGTGCCTTAGATTTTATGAAACACTCCTAGAAAACACAGAGTTGAATAAGACATAGTCTCTCATCTCTGAGAATATCTTGCATTTATATTATCTTTTATTACATATTTTATTAGCTATAACCAAAATTTTAGAAAAAAATAGATGCAGTAGTAATTTAGCATGAGTGGAGAGATTTCTAAAAAAAAATGAATCACAAGAATGCCTCACATCTAATTGTTTTCACAGTTTTGTGTTTTGACATAAGTTATCTAAATAATTTTTATAATAATCTTGCTTAATTATTATAACAGTATCTCAGGCCAAGTAGCTTGCTGAGAGTTGTGAAACAACTTTGTCTATACTGTGCTGTTTTTCTGTGAAGAAAATCATGATTCCAAATAGGACTTTATACAAAAACAGTAAAAAACTAATCAGTGCTGTTAGGGGTCAGGATAGCAGATATCTTTGATGAGGAGGAGTGAAGATTAGTGACTTGAAAGGAATATGAAAGGACTTTTGAGGATGAATGAACTTCTGTTTCTTTATGTGGGTAATGGTATGTCATTTTTGAAAATGCATCAAACTGTTTAGTTATGACATTTGTACTTTTCTTTATGTATATTATATATCAGTAAAATTTTAAACCTACACATATACACAGATATGTGTGTATACTTATAAATATATATGTTTATAAGTTTAATCCAGTATCAAAACACACATGCAAACTCATTTTTTCCCAGTGTATCTATAACTAAGTTATTTAAAGATAGCAAGCTTTTTAAACAATCCAAAATTTTTCACACCAATTTATATCAAAGCATAATTTTATTGAAAGACTTAAATGCATGCATCACGCTCCCGTGATGGAATGCTAAGTAGATCCTATCCTGTGCTTACTTCAGAACCACTTCATTTCCAAAATGCCACTGAAGCATAAGTTAATTAAATTACATAAATTCCAGGCAGTGATGGGAAAAGTAATATTTGATATAAGTGCATATTCCTGCAAAAATCTCTCCATTGCAATGTGTGCTGATACATCAGTTGCTTAACTGCTGGCATTTTTAATCTGTCCAAAAGGAAGACATATTTAAGTAGGTTAGTTATCCCTTGGCTTGTGAAGTGCTATCATTTTTGTTGTTTGCTAATAGTCCTGTAGGGCAGAACTCATTCAAAGCCAGACAGGAAATGTAATGAGATAAAACCTGGTGTTTACAGTGCATATGCTAAGAATTCGCAGGAATACTGTGTCATAGGTGGTGGACTCCTGCAGGCATTGCATTTCCCTTGATTCATGATAATGGTTGGGGCTCTGAAAGTGAAATCAACTAAAATTAATTCTACCTGTGAAACCGCCCTCCGGAAAACTGTCCGTGCCTATGTGTATAAATACACTAATGTAGCAATAGCATTTAAAGGCTTGACCAAAATGCAGCTATTAACAAATGAAACACTAGAAATGGCTTTTTTAACAAGTAAATTTCAAGGGAATGGTTTCAAGTTTAGACAGAATTATTATGTACAACTTCCCACACATTCATGTAAATATTAATATATCAGTTATTTTCTAGCCAACTCAATTATTTATACACAAATGAGCACATTTGTAATTTAATAAAACTCTTGATCTCCTTCTATTTGACAATTTTTCAAGTCATGGAGTAGAGAAAGAATGTGAAATTCAAGATGCTAGTCTACTATTAACCTTTGATGAAATAACAGAAGATAATGATTCAATCACCAAATTTAAAAAAAACAACCTTCACTTTCATGCACATTTTATTTACTTATGTCCATTCACTTATATAACAATCCCACAAATATTTATCAAGTATTAGTATGTATTAGGCAATGTCCTTGTGGCTACAGATGTATGATATGATTGACATTCTCTGCCCTTGTGGAGCTTCTATTCTAGTGGAGGCAGAGTAGAAAACAAACTGGTAAATATATCATATGTCATGTATTGAAGACACAGCATGGAGAAGAACTTGGCAAAGTTAACATGGATAGAAAGTGTGGGATGGGTTGGGCTGTTGGTGTGCTTATTTTGTCTGAGGGATGGGGACAGGTTTACTGGAAAGGTGACATTGGAGTGATTCCTGAAGGAAGTGAGAGCTATCCACGTGGATACTTGAAGCAGAGCTGCTCTCAAAAAAATTACCCAGAACTTACAATTACTACTTTCAGAAAAGCTAAGAATATTAATTTACTTTCTCCACATCCCCTACAGCATGAATGAATAAATGTCACCATGTTCTTTTGTCTGTCTAGAAACACAAAATATCTACAGTACCTCGAGGTACAGACAGAGCTGAGACTAAGGCCTGATTCATTCATTCACAAGCCGGGAACTCTCAGCTGAACATGAACACCAGAAAGTATGATCATATTTCAAACTCAGGAAAAACAAAAAATATCGGCTCCTACAAGGAGAAAATGTAGGGCAAGATTCTTGGCAGGATTTTAAATGACTTTGTGGAAATTCGTTATGATGTATTTGCCCCTAAATATCACAAGTAAGTGTTTATTTTTAACATGCTGATCCGTCTTTCTAGAATGCTTTTTTACATACTCTTCTGGTGCATTTTTATTTATCACTAAAGTGCAGTTAAGCTTTTTAGTGTATTCTTTCCTGAAAACTCTGAGCTGAATTTTTCATGATCCTTTCTGAATTCTTACAGCAATCTTCAGTTAATTTCTAGACTCTGATAGTTTCCATTGTATGTTTTATATATTATATTTCACTAAGAGAAATTATTTTTTAGCTTCCCCAATGTTTAGTTCAGTGCCTTATGCATTTTAAGATTTTAATAAATGTTTTTGAAATAAATAAATGATTAACTTAGAGGTAGAAAAATTTATAGGACCTCATAAAACCTATTGTGCTCTAATCAGTATCCCTGCTATACATGATAGAGGAACATAAAGTATCCCCACAAGGTTTAGAGTTAGAAGACTGATTTTGCCAACTGAGGCTTACCAAAAATGTGTTAAATTACATAACCTTACTGGTTATGTAATTACCTTACTGGTTATGTAATTTAACACATTTTTGGTAAGCCTCAGTTTCCTTAGCTGTAAAACAAACATGTAAACAGTGACTTTCACAGCAGTCTCTTTAGGGTCATGGGGCATTGAAAGTGCTTTGTAAATTGTAAAGCATTCTTCACCTGTTCATCTCTATAACTAATTATAAAATTATCTAGATTTTGTCAAAATAGGGCAATAGGAAAGAATTAGTCATATTATAGATAAGGAACCAAAAATGCGTTGAAAATAATTGACCAAAAAGATACATTGGGTTGAATCCATACTAGTACAAATAGTAGTCCAATAAATCCTATCAAATTAGTGGGTGAAAAAAAAATTCTGTGGAATTCTTTGCACTTATTATCATGAAAGCAGCATTACAAAACTTATACAGGAATAACTATGCAACCCCATCACGTGAAAAGGGTGTAGAATGAGAGAGAATAAGCACAGATGCCTAGGAAAACTGCAAAGGACTCTGCTCCTTGGTCTCCTTGGTATATGGAATTAAGTTTCTGCTTAGTGACAAATCAGAAACTGTCATTATGTTTTCATGTCAGGAGATGTCTACCATACTACTGATTATTTCAGGATTAAACCTATGCTAATAGTTTACTATCAGATCCATGTTAATTAAAAATGTAAACTTGGAAATGATTCAGACATATCCTTGATATGTGAAGTACTATTCTAATTTGTTTTGAAATCTTCTACATAATCAAAAGCTATACAACAAAAAGATGTGATTTTTTAGTCTTCAAGTCCACCAAAATATAGCCTAATGAAGAAAAGGGAGAACTAGAATTATTGTATATAATTAAAAGTCAACTATGGAACACATTTGTAAAACTAATATATTTTTAAAACATAATATATATTTTAATGTTTTATACACATTAAGATCAATGATTTCCTTTTTATGCTGTAGAAATATATTTGATATTTTCTCCTGTGAAAATGAAGATTAATTTAACATTCATGGGCAGCATATTACTCACAACCATTTGATCAGAATGCTTCATGAATAAATAGGGTTCCATGATAACATGAGGATGGAAAATAAGGATTATTTCACTTGCCCAACTGTATAGGTTATCCATGTCAGCATTTTGCCTCTAATAGGCATCAAGAAATAAATTATATAATGTTCAGATATTTATTTGAAAATTTACTCTAAAATTAAGTGATGGATTTCAAAACTATTGGGTTTTTCAGAGTGCTCCAAATTCAGACTATATCAATGCTGACTAGAAAACTAAACCTCATAAAATTATTATAGTATGTCAAGTAATATTTCTTTTTATTTGCCCTCAATTTTCTTCTCCCTTGGTTCAAAGGAGGTTCTTTTTAACCTAATTCAGCTGAAATATATCCTTAGTCTTCATAATTGCAGAATCAGTCCTTCTTCAACTTCATAGTTTTTTATCTTTTCAGTCTACAGTCTATATCATTTAAGTCTGTCCTCAAAAGGCAGACTTCTGTCCCTTTGATGTTTTTTGCATGTGATCTGGACCTAAAAGCCTTTCATTATATCTTTCTTGAGGTGCAATAATATCATATATATATAAAACAGGTATAAACTCAATATTGTGCACAAGTTTTGTGTGTCTGTTTTTTTTAAAAAAATCCTATACCTTTCCAATGATGTCAATGTTGTGTGTGTCGATCACAAAAAAATTTTAAAAAATGTTTGAACAGTGTAGCACATTAATTTCCTTAAAAAGTAATTCACTAAACATGAAAGTATCTGGCTAAATATTGAACCAAAAGAATAGTATTGCAGATGATTAAAAAGCAAAACTAAAACAAACAGTCAAATAAACACAAAGCTAGGGTAGTATTCTTCTTTGTTAGGAAAGCCAGGTGAATAAAAATAAATATTCATGGATTGGTTGAATCTTGAGACACAATTTTTAATGTCTCAGAAATTAAAGAAACTTGCCTTTTTTTAACCATGCCTCATAATCCCCACACTGTGGTCCAGTCTATTGTTTGTATCCACAAGTGGCTATCTCAAAGTTCTTGTTGACTTCCTATCAGGAGTATGGGGAATCAATTTTCCTGTCTGATAGTTGCTGAACAAAGCCGCCTCACCCCGAGGCTGACTTCAGTATGTCAAACAAATGACTGCTCTCCCACAAATAAATGACAATAAGCCTGTTGGTTGCCTTCTGAAATCACAGGGAACGGGGCTCCCTTCCAGGGCCCCGAGTGTGCAGCTGTTCTTTCTTATTGCAGACTCGACAGGTTCACAGCATTATGTTTTTAGCAGAGTTTCTGCAGAAGTTACGTTTTTAAACTTCTCATCCACATGTTCGAAAACTCATATATTAAAATGTACACATTAATTTAAAATGAGAATTCTCTTCAGCAGTAAAGACTGACAGACATTAAACTTCGTACTTTAATTTCTGTATCTTGATAGGAAAAAACACAGCTGGAGAAATTAGAGAATATAGTATCATTCGTATGGATATAATTCTAAGAGATAAGGGGAAATGGTGAGAGTGAACAGTTTCTTCTTCCTTAAAAATACTATGAAGTTGTCAGTATTAATAGGATTTAGTAAAATAGTAGAATAGGAGAATGTGTTACTCCCCATCTACTTTAGTATTGACTATTTTTGCATATTCAACGGATCTCATTGAGGTAGTGAGTTGGGTGGTTCATTGGGGGCAAAGGCTTTGGATTCAGAGAGATCTAGTTCAGAATTTTGGCTCCATCAATTTTACAAGTTATGCATAACCTGAATTTTGGTATCCTCATGTGCAAAGTGGGAATAATAATTCAGACTGCTGCTTCAAAGACTAATATGACAAATATCTCCAGGACACTGTCTGGTATGTACTATGAACTCAATAAATGTTCATATTAATGTATTTTTTTCACTTGTAGCTTCCACATATTATACACAATTCAGGTATAAAAATTTAATAATGCAGAATAAGAAGTTGCAGAATACTGGACTTTAATCCTAATAAGAATTAATTTCAACTCTACCACTTTCTACTTTTTGAGTTCTTCAACTACATTTTTATCAGTCTTAAAAGCAAATGATAAAACATGCCTTTTTATAACTCCCAGGACTATTATACAAATTGTATTCATTAACTTATTTGAAAATCTTTCTTTTGGAATTCTAATTTTTTATTTTCAAAATCATATATAGACCATACATGTGAAATAATTACATATCTATTAAGATTATTTTCTACAAAATTATCGTTCTCTTATTCTCTAAGGAATATATATTATATTAGTTTATTTTCAATTATTTTCAACATTTAGACTTGATAGGGAATGTCTCTCTGTCTCTAGTGTCCCAAAAAGAGATAAAAGAGATTTGATTACATTAGGAACATCTAAATTCTGAACACAATAAAAAGTCTTGAAGTTAGACCCTTAGATCAGGATTTGATCTCCCTTTTTCTCTATGTTTCTTTTTTTTTCATCCCATCAACCAAAGCCAATTATTGTGGTTAACCCCACAAATGAAATATTATTACTCTTGTATTATATATACAGTTGATGGTTTTAAAAAAAATTGTTAAATACTTAAAATTTCTGCCTTCACCATTCCTTCTTGTATCTCAGATTCTCCATTTGAGATATTTACTTTCCTTAAGATTTCCCTTACTTCTTGGTTTTTGGTAGTAAAATCTCTTGGTTATTGTGTGAAGATGTCTTTTTCTCAAACTTATTCTGAATTCATAAGACTTGAAAAATAGTTACTTTCTCTCAGCACATTGAAAATAACATTGCACTGTCTAGATTATTATTGACACTAGAAAACTTGCTATCTTTTTAATTGATACTATCTTGTAATCTGCCTTTTCTCTCTAGCTTCTTTTAGATGTTCTCTTCATCTTTGATATTCTGAAGTTTCACTAAGCTGAATTAGTTGTGGAGTGGTGGTCAGAGGTATAAATCTCTTAGTGTTGCTTTCTGCTAGTGCTTTCAATTATAATGAAGTTTTTCCTCCTATATTGGGCAACTTTAGATTGTGAACTCATATTTAACAGAATATCATCTGGGAATCCTGAATGACTTACATTGAGTGTATTTTTATCAAAAAAAATATGAATTTGATTCTGACTGATATCAAGATATTCTACCAGTCGGGAACTACTTTAGTTTGATTTGGTTTAGTTTAATTTGATTTCTCAGACTAGGGAGTCAAGATGTAGGGGTGATGTAAATTCATAACCAAGAAATACGAAACAACAAGGCTACAATTACAATTTTTTTTTTAAATTTCAGAATATTATGAGGATACAAATGTTTTGGTTAAGTGGATTGCTTTTGTACTGCTTGAGTCAAAGTTATTAGTGTGCCCATCACCCAGATAGTGATCATTATATCTATCAGGTATGATTTCATCCATCCTTTCCTTTTCACTCCCTCCTGTTTGATTTCTGTTGACTTTTAGTACCATCTGTGGATGTGATTGCCAATTGGTTGGTTCCAATTTAATAGTGAGCACAGGTGGTGTTTGTTTTTTCATTCTTTAGGTACTTCACTTAGGATAATAATCTCCAGTTCCAGCCAAATTATTGTAAAAAGGATTAATTAATTTCTTCGTGTCTATAGTATTCCCTGATATATAGATCACATTTTGTTAATCTACTCGAATTGAGGGACACTTGGGTTAATTCCACATCTTTGCAGTTGTGCATTATGCTGCTATAAACATTTGTGTAAAAGTGTCTTTTCAATAAAATGAACTCTTTTTCTTTGGGTAAATACCCAGTAGTCAGATTGCTGCATGAAATTTTATGTCTACCTTTAGTTTTCTGAGGAATCTCCATACTATCGTACTATTTTCCGTAGAAGTTGTACTAGTTTGCATTCTCACCAATAGTGTGTAAGTGTTCCTTTTTCTTTGCATCCATGCCAGTATTTGTTGTGTTGGGGCTTTTTCATAAAATCCATTCTCATTGCTCTTAGATAATATCTCACTGTGGTTTTGATTTGCATATTTCCCTGATGATTGGAGATGTTGAGCATTTGTTCATATGTTTATTGGCCATTAGTCTATCTTCCTTTGAAAAGCTTTTGTTCATGTTTTTTGCCTACTGTCTAATGGAATTGTTTGATTTTTTTTCTTGCTGATGTGCTTGAGTTCTTTGTAAATTTTGTTCGTTATCCTTTTATCAGATGTATATACGAATACAAATATTTTTTCCCATTCTGTAAGTGGTTTATTAGCCCTGTTAATTGTCTCCTTGGCTGTGCAGAAGCTTTTTAATTTAATCAAGTGTCATTTATTTATTTTTGTTGTTGTGATAGCCATAGGAGTGTTCTTCATAAATTCTTCACCTGGGCCAATATCTAGAAGAGATTTTTTGAGCATTTTCTTCTCGAATTCTTATGATTTCATGCCTTAGAATTAAGACTGCTATCCATCTTGAATTAATTTTTATGAATGGTGAGATATATGTTTCAGTCTTCTACATGTGACTATCCAATTTTCCCAGCACCATTTATTAAATAGATATTATTTTCCCAAGTGTATATTGTTGTCTGCTTTGTCAAAGATAAGATGACAATATGTGAATGGTTTTAAATCTGGGTTCTCTGTTCTGTTTTGTTGGTCTATGAATCTATTTTTGTGCCAGTAGTCCCATGCTGTTTTGGTTACTATAGCCTTGTAGTATAGCTTAAAGTCTGGTAACAGGATGCCTTAAAATTTGTTCCTTTTGCTTAAGGTTGCTTTGGCTCTTCAGGCTCTTATCTGGTTCCAAATGAAGTGTAGAATTAATTTTCTAGGTCTGCAACAAATGACATTGATGGGGATTACATGGAATCTGTAAATCACTTTGGGTACTATGGACATTTTAACAATGTTGATTCTGCCAATCCATCAGCTTGATAATGTTTTTCCAATTGTTTAAATCATCTGCAATTTCCTTTCTCAGTGATTCATAGTGTTCTTTGTAGAGATCTTTCACCTCCTTGGCTAAATATATTCCTGGGTATTTTATTTTCTTTGTAGCTATTGTAGAAGGTATTGAGTCTTTGATTTGATTCTCTGCTTGAGTGCTGCTGTTTATTACTTTGCTTAGATCTAGTAGGTTTAGCTTTATGAATCGTGCTACAGCTATCTCAGATGCATAAATATTTAGGATTCTTATGTCTTCTTGTTGAATTGTCCCTTTACTATTGTTGATTTGAAGGCCATTTTATCTGATATGAGAATGGCTATACCTGCTTTCTTTTGATTTCCTTTTGCATGGCATATATATATATATATATATATATATATATATACATATATATATATACACACACACACATATATAGTATCACTTCACTTTGACTCTGAATGAGTCCTTGTGGGTTAGATGTATTTCCTGGAGATAGTAGATCCTATATTTTTATACATTCAGCCAGCCTATATCTCTTGAGTGGGGAATTCAAGCCATTCACATTTACTGAAAAAATCGATAAGTGGGGATGCAGTTCTGTTCATCTTTTTGAATAGAACCTAATTGCTTTGTTTTACCTCTTGAGCCATTATTTTATATGGGCCCTGAGCTTTAACTTTTTTGGTAATTTTGCACTGGTTGGTGTCTGTTATGCTTATTTCTGTATAATCCAGTTCTGAGTAATTATTGCAGAGCAGGTCTGATTATAACAAATTCCCTCAATGTTTTCTTATCTGGAAAATACGTAATTTCTCCTGCAAAAACTTAGTTTTGCAGAATACAAAATTCTGGGCTGGCAGTTGTTCTGTTTAAGATGGTTGAAGATGGGAGCCCACTCCCTCTGGCTTATAAGGTTAAAATTGAGAATTCTGCTATTATCCTGATGAGTTTTTCCTTCTAGGACAGTTGTTGCTTGCATCTAGCTACTTGTAAAAATTTTTCTTTCATTTGACTTTTGTTTTTTCTTCATTTGACTTTGGTCAAGTTTATTACTGTGTGTCTTGGAGATGTTCTATTTGCCATGAATCTTCCCAGTGTTTGGTGAATATCTTGTATTTTGATGTCTGGGTCCCTGGCAATAGTAAGGAAGTTTTCCTCAATAATTCCCTCAAATAGGTTTTCCATGCTTTTAGTGCTTTTTTCTTCTCCCTCATGGATATCCATAATTTGTATGTTTGTTTGCTTCACATAGTCCCATATCTCTCTAAGTGATTGCTCTGCCTTTATTCTCTTCTCTGCCTCTTTAAATAATTGGGTTTGCTCAAAACCCTTGTCTTCAAGTTCTGACATTCTTTTTTCTCTTTGATTTAATCTGTTGCTAAAATATTCTGCTGTGTTTTAAAAATCTCTAAATGAGTCTTTCATTCTTTGAGTTCTATTATATCCTTCCTAATTTAGTCTAGATCTATAGTGATTTTTTTCATTAATTTACTGAAATATTTTTATGGCTTCTTTTTGTTGGTTTTCAACTGTCTGTTCAATTCCATTCATCTTATTTGCCATCCATATTCTGAATTCCATTTCTGTCATTTTGACAATTTCCTTATATTAGGAGTTCACTGATGTAGCTTGATTGTGATCCCTTGGGGGTGTCAATCTGTTTTAATTTTTCATGTTGCCAGGGTTCTTTTGAGGGTTTCTTCTCATTTGAAACCTGTTTTCTCAAGTCAGGGCTAATAGGTTTGCAGGGAGCTTGTTCCTTTCTCAGAACTTTTCTGCTTGATTAGAGTAAGGAGAAGTCCCAAGATGGTGCTTTTTTTACCCCCTTACTCTGGAATGTTGACACAGCATAGGAGGGGCATGTCTGCTAGAAGCCTGCAATGCAGCTATTCTGATTTGTTCTGTTTGCCTGTGATTGCCTCTGCTCAAGCCTGTGATGAATGCTGTTTATGATAGGTGTTGGGTTATCAGCAGACAGTTGTAGGGTGTTTGAGTTGGGAGCTGGGCAAGACTCTCTTCACTGAGTCTGGTATTGTGACGATTGCTCTACCCAGGGACTCCCCACAGAGGTAATAGCAGCAGCTCTGTATGATTGTGGGTTTCCTGGCTATGAATGTTTGCTTGAACCAGGTCACAGTGTACTGACAGCTAGAAACTGGGGGGGGGGTGTCCCTGCTGGAGCATTGGGCTTTGGAACAGTTCCTCTAGCCATGTAGTGGTGGTTGCTGCTCTGGGATGGGATCTTGGAGTCCAGGTGCAACTCTGGATTCCTGAGGATGGAGTCTTAGGCCTGGCAGGAGTTCTAGAGGCACAGAACAAGGACTGGGAAGGAGTTGAAAGCAGAGCTTCTGAGCAGGGCCTCTGAGCCAGAAGCAGGGTCATGCAGACAACGGGGGCTGATCCAACCTGGAGGGCAGGGTGAGGGCTGAGCAGGTAGAAGGCAGTCGGGGCTTGGAGGGTGGAGTCAGGGCTGAGCAAGTGGCAGGCTATTCCTCAGGCTCAGGGACCCCATGGATGCCAAGTAAGTTGAGCAGAGGTTGGTTCCAACAGCCCACAGACCACAGAATTCTTGCCGCCCCAACCAGGACCTACCCAAGTGTTGACCCAAAGCCTCTCAGGTCAGAACTTGCTGCACCTGAATCACTTCATCACTTCCCATGCTCAGATTCCATTGCACTCTAGGAGAGAAGTGCTTGGCTTCAAGTCACAGGGTACATCTTAGAGAAGCCGTCAGTTAGTTCATTCCCTCCCCAGCCCAGTGTGTACTTGGCACCAATACACCCAAGAGTTCAGGATGGCTGTAGCTGCTACCTGGCGCCCACCTTGCCTGGTGCAGTGGCTCTGCACAGACTCCAAGCAGGTCCCCTATCTCACCAGGTAGAAGTCTGTGGAGGTGGAGTGGGCCGTCTCACAATTCGCATTGCACTGGCAGGGTGAGCATGGCATGCCCCAGCACTCTATCCTCCTATTCTTTCCCATTCTTTCTCTGATCTTGTTATATATATCGCCCCAACATCTTTTCTTTTCCACACTGAGTGTCCCACATTGCTTCCCTGTAATTTTACAATGTTGTTTCAGTGAAGAGCAATACATATGTAGGCAGTAGCCAGCACTTTTCACTTTCTTTGGGAGTAGTGTGCTGGCAGGCTGTTTCTAGTCTGTCATTGTTTTTTTTCCCTGTCATTAAAGATTTTTAAGGAAACTATTTTATGCCACAGACAGAAGGAACAAAATCTAAGAGGTATCTTCATCGGTTCCATTTGTAGACAGGCAGGTTTTTTACACCTATTTATACCTTCACTAGAATTATATAATAACATTTAAAAGTGTCTTGACCTTATTCATGAATCTATACTTCAGTTTAATTTTCGTACCAGTGTAAACCCTAGTCTCTCAATTCCCTTGGAGTCTAATCACCCCAAATATTCTGGATCCCTGGTACCAGCTTGGCTTTTAGAATTATACCAGCTCGAATACTTCCTTTTTAATTTTTTTAAAGTTTTATCTTTATTTTAATTTTCTCTAGCTGTTGAAACTTCTTATATTTTCTGTTGAATTCTACAATTAATTACTATGTATTTTGTTATGGTTTTCCCCACACCTGAGCATTTTCTGTCAATTGAAGGCATATCACAATTCTTAGTCCTCTACATTGCAGGTAGTAGCACTACAACTTCTTTCTAAAATTGTACAGATCTTTTATATTTCAAAAATGATTATTAGTAATCACATTTGAAAACTTAAAATTTATTTTGAATTATCATATCAATATCATGGACTATCATAGAATCAAAATCAACTATTTATCATGACAATGAATCATAGGAGAACAAGCTCAAATATTAGAAATGTAAAATGAATTTTTTGTGATATTTATATTATATACCTAGAATTTTTTTTTATCTATTAGAAAAAAGAGTCTTCTGTTACCCAGGCTGGATTGCAGTGGAGTGATCATAGCTCACGGTAACCTCAAATTCCTGGGCTCAAGCCGTTCTCTTGCCTCAGCCTCCTGTGTAGTTGGGATGATAGGCATATGACATCACACTCGGCTAATTTTTAAAATTTTTTGTAGAGAAGGTATTTTGTTATGTTGCCCAGGCTAGTCTCAAACTCCTGGCCTCAAACAATCCTACTTCCTCAGCCTCCCAAAGGGCTGGGATTACAGGCGTAAAGCACTGCTCTTGGCCCTCTGTAGCTAGAATTTTAAGTATTACTAGAAAACATTACTCAGATACCAAAACATTGACAAGATAATTTTGAAACCAGACACAAAAAAACATATCAATTTCCATGGCTGCAAAATGTCAGGCATAGTTATTTTGGTAACAATTTACTCAATTGTTTCCAATTCAAAAAGGAAAAACAAGGAGGTATTGACAAATATACAATGTGTGTCACTGCAGATTTTTCTCAAAATGAAACAATTGCAAGGTAAATCAGAACCTGAAGAATAAATACCTTATATATTTGTCCTGGATACTTCCCTGACAATGAAAACAAATGCATGCAAAATGAGGAGAGACTTAGCCATGAAAACAAAAGGGAGCTGGTATGCTCTGATAGCAACTTTGTGTTATTAGCAGCAATAATAGTCTTGGGTTTGGGTTGACAACCAAATTGACAAAACTCAATAGGCTTCAGCCAACACCAAATTTACTACGTTTTAAGAAAAAATGCAGGACAGAAAATACACAGCATGCATACCAACAGAGAAGGGGTCTCATGAGTTCCTCTCGCCAGTCATTCTGAATGCAGGGCGTGCATTCAAGAGAAGAGGCTGAGTGAGTGTGGCCAGCCTGATGTCCCTTCACCTTTTATATCTAGCTAATCATGCTCATTATGTGTGCTCTTTTATCTATATAGGTTACTTGTTACTCCATAACCAATTTCAACAACGAAGTGAGGGAGTTTGGCCTGGTATGTCACCCTTGGACAAATTCTCTCTTCTCCTCTCTTTTTTCTCATCTAGCATAGATAAATTCCTAACAATTTCTTGAGTTAACATTGGAAGGGGGGGGAAAGCAAGTCGTAAATTACCAGGTTTTCCTGAATCTAGATGTTTCTTCCGTACACATATGGTAATAAAACATTACCTGCTAGATAGAAATGCTAAAAGATACTAGAAACCTCTTCTTCCCTCTTCATCCTAAATAATGCAGCACTATGTGTGAGATCAGGTGGATAAATAGGGAGGATTCTGGAATGTCTTTAACAGAAAAAAAGTTTAGATGTGAGGATAGGACTCATACAGATGAAACGCATACCAACATACAGCCCTTTCATAAGTGAAGAATGAATGTTCAAATGACAGTGTTCAAAAGTAATGTGAGGTGGCTCCAGGGTTCAAACAAGGAGGAAATCCAGCTTATACAGGGCAACCAAGCAGGAATCTCCCTGACATGATAGAACTTCTCCCACATTTTACTGGCAACAGCACATATTTTTTGAGTAAAACAGTTTGTACTGATGACTGAACTCAGAAAAGAGAAACATGAAAATTACTGTGAAAAATCAGTTTGTTTTTCTTTTTTTTCCTGTTCAATAAGCAAATAATGTTTCTAGGGTTCAATAAAATAGAATCAGTTGACAAGAGAGTATTGGAAATATTATCATAAATGATATTGACAATTCTCAGAATATCTAGTCAGGGTTATAGCATGTGAAGAGATTGAGAGACATGAATAGGACTGGGTATTTTTAAAATAAATTTGTCTAAAAATCATATTACTTTATTTTATATATACTGGTGATAGGAGATAGATTGTAATTGGCTACAAAAGTGTATAAAATGCCAGAATCAATAAAATAAAGAAAAGAATCATAACATTTCCATGCATAATACCATATATATACAGTAATACTCCAGTTGGTTCACCAGGGAAATATTCTGGTTTGATTAAGTGACTCTTCTTGTTACGTAATAATTCAGCAAAATTCCCAAAGACCAAGCTATTTATTCATTACAACTACTCTACTTTTACTTATATGCAACTATGAATCAAAATTCATTAATCTAGGATTTCCAGGTTGGGGTAAAATGAAATAAGTTGTAAAACCAGGACAAAATTGAGCATCTTTTTGAGGACTCTAAAATATAAACAGTGGCAGACAGACTGACAGAGAAGACCAGAATCCAAAGTACTACTAAAGTGGTGGTGAGTTACTTCTTTCCCTCCAGCCTGGACTCAAGGCAGCCTGAAACATAGATGTCAGCATCAGCATGGACATAGGCAACACCAGGAGGAGCCCTCTCGTTTAGACTTGAAGAGTAAGAAAGTGGTTAGTTGGTAGCAATAGCAGCAGCAGCAAGGACTTGTATCTAACAAAAACTCTGATGGAGAGGCACCTTCCTCTTAGATTAAAGTAGCTATGGCCTCAAGAGTGTGGAGCAAACTGACATTGCTTTTATTTTCTCTTTGACCTCTCATCACTTGCCTTAGATACAGATACAACTCAGAAAGAGAACAACAGAGTGAGGTAAATAAATCCCCAGCTTTCTGGCTAGAAGACCGAAAGAGGGAAGTGGAAAGTACTTGGGAGATCACAGAGAGGGTGGGCTCAGGAAAACTAGTCAAATATTGTGGCCTGACCCTTACTGAGAAGACTACCTACCAAAACAAAAATTAAGTCATTTTTCATAAGATGGTAATAAGATCAAGATTATCAAAACACAATATTTAAAATGTCTAGGATAAAACGGAAAATTGCCTAGCATATAGATTATAAGGAAAGTATCAATCCATATATGAAAATACTGTCAAAAATGCCAATATTGAGATTACATGGTAATTAGAATTATTAGACAAACAGTTTAAAAATCTATTGTAAATTATTCCAACAAATAAAGGTGAAAATTCATGAAAGAAATGGAAAGATAAAAATCTCAGCAAATAAGTAGAAGATATAAAGAAGAAACAAATGGAAAATTTAGCACTGAAAAGAACATCACTGGGTAGGCAGAAAAGCAGAATGGCAATGACAGAAAAAGGAGTTAGTAAACTTGAAAATGGATCAATTAAAAAGTATGGAAGATTAACAACAGAGAATACAAAGATTGAAAAAAATGAACAGTTGCTAAGTGGCTTCTGGAATAATTCCTAAGGTTTACCATTTCTGGTATTAGTGTCCCAGAAAGAGAGACAATAGAATGAGAACAGAAAAAATATTCAATATACAAAAGCTGAAAATTTCCTTTATTCAGTGGAAGATACAAACCTACAGATTCAAGAAGCTCGTGAAACCTCAATCAAGGTAAACCCAAAGAAATACATGCCTAAACACAGCATAAACCAAGTAAAGAAAAAGAAAAAAAATCTTGCTATCATCCAGAGAAAAACTAAATGTCTGTCTGTGAATTTCTCATCAGAAATCATGAGGACCAGGAAAAGAGGAAAAAATATGTTTAAGGTGCTGTAAGAACTGTCCTTCCAGAATTTTAAATCATGCAATAATAATGTCCCAGAATGAACATGAAATAACAGTATTCTCAGATAAAGAAAAATGAATAGAATCCATTGCTGTCAGAACTGCTCTAAAAGAATTGCTAAAGGAAACTCGTCACAGAAAGGAAATGATACCAGAAAGAAACTTGCAATACCAGAAATGAAGGAAGAGCAACAGAAATGGCAAATATCGGGGTAAATAGACTATTGTTCTCATGATTCTTTAAAAGATGTTTGGAAACTGTAGAGTAATAAGATTTCTGTATTCCGTTTGAACTGCTAAAATATTAATACTAAATAGACTGAAAAAGTTAAGTATTTGTATAGTAATCTCTAGAGCAACCACACACACACACACACACACACACACACTCTCACAAACTATACAATGAGATATAGTCAAAAGTGCAATAGATATAGTCAAACAAAATTTTTTAAATGTTTAAATAACCCAAAGAAGATAGGAAAAAAGAAACAAGGGTTGAAAAATATAGGGAACAATCAGAAAACAGATAATAAAATGGTAAATCAAACATATCAATAAATACACTAAGTGCAAAAGGCCTAAACATGTGAACTAAAATACAAAGATTTTGAAAATGGATAAAAAAAATAACGTGCCAATATGCTGTCTACAAGAAATTCACTTCAAATATAATGATGTAGGTAGATTAAATGTAAAGGATGGGGGAAAAATGTACAAATGAATAAAAATAAAGCTGGAGTGGCTATATTAATTAGCCAAGGTAGGCTTAAGATGAAGAAATGTGACTGAAGATAAACATGGATGTTATATAAAAAGAGAAAACAACCTCATTGAGTATATGCTAATCAGCAGAGCTTCAGAAAACATAATTCAAGCACTGTTAGAACTGAAAAAACAGACCAATCCCCCATTATACTTAGAGATTCAATATTCCTTTCTTTGAAATTTATAAAACCAATAGACATAAAATGCACAGGAATGTAAAAGAACTATGCTAGTACATTAAGCAATTGATTCTAATTAACATTTATGGAACACTCCACCCAACAACTGCAGTACAAACATTCTTCCCATGTACACATGCAACATTTATCAAGAGATCCCATGTTCTGGATCATAAAACAAAGCTCAACAAATGTGAAAAAATTAAAATCATGAATTATGGGTTCTTCCATAATAATGGATTAAACTGGGATTCAATAAAAGAAAGATAATAGGAAAATCTGTAGATATTTGGAAATTTAATTGCACACTTTTTAATAATCCATGAAAGAAACATCTCAAGGGAAATTAGACACATACTGAACTGAAGGAATAATGAAAATTCAGCATATCAAAATTTGTGGAATGCAACTAAAGTGGTGCTTAGAGAGATACATATGGCATTAAATGCTTATACAAAAAAGAAGAAAAGATTGACATAAATAATCTTAGCTTAGATTATCAAAGCCTCCAGCTAGAAAAAAGAAGAACAAAGTCCACAGCAAGCAGGAGTAAGAAAATAAGAAGGTACAGAGCAGAATGTAAAAAAATTAAAAACAAAAACAATTAAAAAACTGTTTTTAAATCAAATTGATAAACTTGTAGAAAGAGTAACAAAGATAAAAAGAGAGAAGACCCAAATTATCAGTATCAAAAATGAAAAACAGGCTATCACTACAAACTCTGGAAACATTAAAAAGACAGTAAGATAACATCATAAAAAATTCTACATAGCAAGTTTCAACAAATTACATGAAATATATTAGTTCCTCAAAACCCAAAATCACCAGTACACATCCACGATAAATTAGACAATCAGTATAGTCATATAACTATTTAATTTGTAGTTACTTTTCCCCCAAAGTGAAATCTTCCATGCCCAGATTTTTTTCTGAAACATTTAAAGAAGAGCTTATTTTGTTTCTTTCTTTCTTTGTTTTGTTTTTGTTTTACATTAATGCACTAGAAGTGTATACCAATTGGAAAGGAAGACATAAAATTGTACTTACTCATATAAGACATATTGTCTATGGAAAACTCTGATGGAATTTTTAAAAAACACTTTACAATTAATAAGAGATTGTAGGATACAAAGTCAACACACAAAATGAACTACTTTTCTCTACAGTAGCGATGAATGGTTGGAAACCAGGCAATAGCTCCAAAAAAAATGAAATATTTAGTTATAAACCTAACATAACAGGCACAGAAATGAATGCTGACAGGTACAAAACACTGGTGAAAGAAATCAAAGTAGACCTAATTAAATGAAGAGATACAACATATTCATAGACTTAGTATCAACATAGTAATGATATAAATTCAACCCAAAATGATCTACGGATTTAATGCAAATCCAATCAAAATGCTAACAGGAGTTTTTGTTGATATAGACAAGTTAATTCTAAACTGTGTATAGGAAAGCTCAAAGGTACCAAAATAAGTAAAACATTTTAAAATAAAGACAAAGTAGGAGATTTTCACTTTCTGATTTCAAAAATTGTACAGTAATCAAACAGTATGGTATTGACAAAGGACTGGACACATTGATCAGTGTTACAGAAAAGATAGACTGGAAGTAGACACAAAAATATGGCAAATTTTTGAGAAAGGATGGGCTTTTCAACAAATGATTTTGGAACATTTGGATATCCAGATGTAAAGAAAAAAGGGCATTGAACTAAACTTCACACCTTATATAAAAATTAGCTCAAAAGTGCTCATAGATTCTACATATAAGCCACAAAACTGTAACACTTTTAGAAAAAAAACATAGAAGAAAATGTTCATTCCCTGGGATTAGAGTTGGTAGCTCTTATCCCTAAAGGAAGTCCATAAAAGACAAAAAGATAAAGTTACATTTCAGACCTCATCCAAATTAAAAATATTTGTTCTTTTAAAGTCACTGTTAAGAGAATAAAAAGATAAGCCATAGAGAGAGCAAAAATATTTTCAAACCACACATCTGATAAGGTATATTTAGAATATACAAAGAAATCTCAAAATGAAACTGAAAATCAAATTTAAAATGGGCAGTTTCACCAAAGAAAACATGGAAGTCAAATAAGCATATTAAAAAATGTTAAAAATCAAACTATTAGGAAAATGTAAATTAAAATCATGAGATATGGCTACACATCTATTAGAATTACTAACATTAAAAAAAATACTAACAATAGTAAGTACTGAAAAGGAGACAAAGCAACTGGAATTCCCATACATTGCATTTGGGGAATAAAAATGATAGGGTCACCCAGGGAAGATGGCTTTGTAGTTTTGTTTTGCGTTTAACATTCACTTACCATATGATCCAGCAATCCCACTTCTTGGTATTTACCTCAGAAAAATAATTTATATTCACTCAAAACCTACATATTATTATTATATAATAATAAGCTCTACTTATAATTGCCCCAAACTAGAAACCCAAATATCTTTCAGTGGGTGAAACAATAAGCAAACTATATGGTACATCCATACTGAAGAATACTCCTACTAATCAGCTAAAAGGTGAACAATTTTTATTCATCCAGCATCTTAGTTGGAATCTCAAAGGCCTTATTCTGAGCAAAAGAAGCCAGTATCAAAAAGTTACAAATGGCATGTTTCCATGGAAGGGTTATTCTCTAAAAAGGTAAAACTTTAAGGGATGCAAAACAGGTTAGTGGTTGCTGGGGTGTAGGGATGGGAAATATTTGAACTGCAAAGGGATAGAATAATAAAGATCAGGGGATGGGGATGTAACTGTTCTGCATTTTTTGGAGGTGTTGGAGTTTACATTAGTATATGCATAGGAGAAAATTCATAGAAATGTATGCCATAAATAAGTGTCGATTTTATTCTATGTTAATTTAAAAACAAACTTAAAAATAATTACCTACTCCACACCAAACCTTGCAAAGCTTGGAAAAAGAGCTGCATGAAAATGCAAAGTGAAGATTGTCTTTGATGACTTTAAGAGAAGTGGAATCATTATAGGACACAAACACACACACACACACATTTTCAAAAAAATTTATGTAAATAAAATGCTTTAAGGAACAATATTACGTTGTGTTTTTATTTCAGAAATTAAAATTTCAAAATAAAAGTTTGATTAGAAATAAGATAAACTAAGGCCAGTTTAGAAAAAAATTGACTACATAAAAATATATTTTAAAATAGTTATAGATTACAACATAATACCTAAGAAAACTCTAGGTCACTTTCAAGCAGAGTAAACACAAAGTAAGGCATTTTTTCCTATTTAAATTCTGGAGGGTGACCAGAATATGGTTTAAACATAACTCTTAATTAATCTAACCTATAACCTGCAGCTCCCATTTTGTGGTTCTGAGGAAATTTCAGAGTGCAATTCTAGCCTATTTGTTTTGTTTTGTGGTTCTTCAAATATATAACATCCCTGAAGGGAACTTAGGAAGCGGTTCTACCTTGTGTCAAGGCTTCTGAGTGATTTATTTGGAATTTTCTACCTTTGGTTCACACTTACATTTTTAGCTTCAAAAGAGTATGTCGAAAGAGTATGTTTCCTTACTTTAGTACTCTAGCCTATTGTAGGATTGATTAAAATTCCTGGAAACAGAAAGAAAAAAATTGTGTTATAAAAATGAGTCTAAGAATCAGGAGACTCTGATTCAAGTCTTAGAATTATTCACAGAGAGATCATTGTACTGAAGATGTTTTGACCTAGTTTTGGCATCTATCTGTAGCTTGATTTCTCCTACTTCCTTGGCCATCCCAAATATGCAATCCCCTAAAGCTATGCATTTTCATGTCTTCATGCACATGTAGCTTCCTCTGTCTAGAATATTCTCTCCTCATTATTCACCCTAATAATTTCTACCCTTTCTTCTAGAGGCTATTCAGAAATTGCTTCCTTTGGCAAACTTGTCCTAATTATGGTCTACTCCTCCTATGGTAGATCAGCTATCTCCTCAACAATCCCATCTATCAATTGTCTTCTCAGTACATTGAGTTTGCCTCTATTTTATTACTTATATGGTATTTTTAAATTTTGTCTATTTACAGCACCATATAAGGAATTTTTTTTCTTATCAGTTCATAGAATTTTAACTTTTTTTCTCTTGCCAGCAACAGCTATAGAAATTCAACAAATATTTGATGGTTAGATGTATGAATGAATGAATTTGGCATTTCTTGGCTTCAGTCCTTTCATTATAAAACATCTATAAAATATTCCGCATAAAATATTTGTTCATTCTATAGCATGTGAAGTATTTGAAAATGTGTTATTTACAAAAGGCTGGAAGAATAGATGAAATCCCTTCTCACATAAAATTGTGCAGTTGTTTTCATAACCAGTTTAGACAACACTGAATAAACTCACACCCACTCTACCTATAACATTTCTGCTATGATGTTGGCAGAATTTCTAAAAGCATAGTAAAGTTATTTACAAGTTATGCCACTGAGAATTGAAAATGTTATAACTGGTACATTATTTTGAAAGAAAAAAACAATACTGAAGTAACTTTATTTAGAATTAAATGGAAATAGCTTTGCTGGTTCATGGTAGTAAAATATACCACGTATAAGTGAAAAACTTCAACAATCAAGGGAAATAAAACCTCATACTTTTAATGGTTTACCTTATTGATTTAATTTTTATCTGAAATGGTTATGTATTTGAAATCTATGAAACCATGTTATGTATACTGATTGAATGGACCTATTGCTCCAGAGAAAGTACTGTCTATGATTCATCACAATAATGAACAATCATTTGTTAATCACCCAGATACATTCAGAGCATCATGTTGGACAACAAGATACAAAAATTTTAAAGTCCTAATCCTTGTCCTCAGATCAGGTACAATGACAAGGGTCCATGAGCAAGGATACATATAATACAAGGTCAACCAAAATGTATTATGCACCGGGTACTGTACTAAAAGTTTCACAAATTTTATGCAATTCCATATTCACAATAATGGTCAAGTGGATAATATTCTTTCACATAGGAAGAAACATATATACAGAGAGGTTAAGTAACTTGCCCAAGAACACACAGTAAACACAGAAGCTACTGTTGGCAGTATGACTATAGAGTTTAAGTTCTTAAAAACTATGCATTATAGAAGATTAATTCTGTCTTAAAGTTTTATAACTTTGCAGATAATTAGCAGTTAAACTGGAGCTCCACTCAAAACACATTCTATTTAAAGGCAATAAATTATTCAAGTCATAGAGATGAAAAAACAATTTAATTTAAAAAATCGATGTGATTGGAAATGATGAAGAATTTGGCTGTACTTTAAGTCGCACTAAAACTGAAAAAATAATTGAATGATCAGAGTATGAAAGGTTTTGAAGGATAAGATCTTTAGCACACCATTTACTCATTCGTTTCTTTATGAAGGAAGGATTGAGTGTCTACTGTGTGCAAATCTCTCTTGCAAGTATTGAGGATAGAGTAGTGAATAAGGCAGAGAAAAATGCCTGTACTCCTAGAGATAACATTCTAAAAAGAGTGACAAATCATAAATAAATGTGTAACATATGCCACATAGTAACAAGCACTTTGAAGAAAAATAAAGTGAGCTAAGTAATATAACAGTTTAATATCAGGAATTCCATGAAATTAAGCTCTATCTTGATTTATCCCTGCCTCAAACACTATATTGTAGCAACTCGAAAACTGCTAATCATTTCCATATATATCTCCTGCTATTTCTTAATTCCCTATCTTTTCTGTCTGCCCTAGTGGGAATTCCCTTCTCTTTATTGCTTCTAATATTCTGACCCTCTAAGCATCACAGAAATCTTTCCTTAGGTAAAATCTACTCCAAAATCCTCTCTCTGGTTAATTGCCCTCTGGTGTTGTCTCATTACCTTCAGTTTATCATCACCTCTCCACACGCCTCTTGCCTTGATACCACATGTTTCTTCTTATATTTTCTCATTTTTTTCATCACTTTGTTTTTTTCAGTGGCTAGCATAGTGCCTCACATAGTGTAGATGTTCTATAAATATTTTAGGAATGAAAGAATAGATAAAGATATGATAGAGAGAGAAATGGCATTTGGAATTCTTCCTTTAGAGATCAAAGTTAACAGGATGGTGAATTGGCATCCAAAGAAGTGAGAAATAAGTTTTAGGGAAGCTAAGTATCTAAAATTTGCCAGGTATTGAATAGCAAACAAACCAACAAAGGCATTTTCATCTTCCTCTGCTAGGGAAAAATTATGTTTTCTTCATTGCTCACTGAATATGAGATAGATGAGAGGTGGGAGACACTGAGACATGAGCTCTAGGGATGCATGCTTTCTCCCAGTCTGCTAGCAATTATAATAAATGCTTAATAGAAACAAACTCCTAAATTACTACACTTGAAATAAACAATTAAACAATCATATTTTACTAAGCAATGTATAATATTATGTACTATATATATATATATTCTAAATGTTGTAAGTTTAATATTCCAGAATATATAAGTGTTTTTGAGGCACATGTTATTTTGGATACAAATACTATAAATAAGGATGTCATCCCAGTCTAAGGGTGACTAAGAAAATGACCAATAAAATTTTTGAAATATAATTAACAACATTGGTTTCTGACCGCATATTTTCTCATATACTCTACCTTTGCTTTGAAAATTATTTCTATAAGTATAATATTTTTCCCTTTTATTGTTCCCCCCAACTTTGACTGTTTTATTTTTTATATATTGTTTTATTTTTTAAGAAGCTACATGCATGTTTATGTTTGTCCAGACACTTAGAGATAACTCAACCTCATCTGTGCCCACTTACAAGTATAATTCAAATAAACTAATTTAAGAGATGTCAAGATGCTCACAAGCCCAATAGCTTCACAACCTCTGTTAAGATGCCAGTGGGTTAGAAGAAAAGGCTGGCATTGAAAGGGGTGGCTGCTAGTATGGCAGAAGGGAATTTTGTTTTAATATGCTGTCTGGGGATCATCCCTTCTGTATTGTCCTGTCACTGTAGTACCGAGAATTAAGTTGTCAGATAAGCTAATTTATATAACAATTTTGAGGGGATAGCATTGTTTCCAGAATTGAAATAAAAATAAGTAAGTTGTGAGGGCAGTAGCTCAATGCTGAAAAAAATACAAATTCTTCTTCTATTATTAAAGAAAATCCCTCAAAGAGGAACTTGTATGAATAGAATATGGACAGGAGTGGAAACATGGGGCCACATACAAACCACTGACTTCAGAGAGCCCCCCTTATGCTTTAGGCAAGTATTATTTGTTACTTGTAACATTGACTATCATATATACAGTTGACATAATGCCTCAGGATAGTCAGTCTTCTATTACTATTTATGTAATATGAGCTCCCCTGCTGGGATCAAGCCACTGTTTGCAGGAACTGGTGTTAATGAATCTGCCTTGGGTTACTTTAAATGGAATCCGTGGCTCAGGACTTTAGCTCTCATAAGGATCAGTGGCATACACTGAATTCTCACCTATAATGGACTATGAAAATTCATTTGTCATAACTTGGGAGTGAGACGTAAGTAAGGGTGACTAGGCTGGTAGCATCTCTACTGCCAAATCTACCAGTCCATGACTTCTTGGAGTTCTTTCTAAGGTATCTATCCTGTCTGAGCCTCAATTCATTCCTTGTGAAATACAATGAGGTGAGGGAAGAGAAGGTCATGCTATAATGTATGGACCTTTCTGAACATTAAAATATATTGTTCTTATTGTAATTCAATTTTATGATTTAAATTAAAACCTTCAGCAAGTTCTAGATTGATATCGTATAGAAAGGAATATCACAGAGAAGGGATGAGTCTCTTTCATCTAAAAGTTTAGAGTTTTGTTTGGTTTAATGTATTTAGCTTGGCTTTGTAAATTCTTGAACAGAGACTTCATTTATATTCTTAATATAGTTTTCCTATTTTAATTTTTGGAAGTAATTCTGCCATTTTTAGAATCAGTTTCTATCCTTCATCTTTCATACCTCTGTTCCCTTTCATATTACTCTTGGTCTTTTATGTCTGCATTCTGGGAGAACATCTCAAATTTGTCCTCCACAACACTGACTGCATTTACTGTAGATTCCATTGGCACAAATGTATATTTTAATTATATTTTCTTTTTCCACTTTTGTCTTTCTCCATAAATATTTCTTTACAATCCCACTTTTAATTACCTTGTGTTATTTGTTCACCTGAGGTTCTTCTTTATGAATGGGTTTTTGCACCTCTTTCAGAAAAACACTTTCTACCAAAAATGAAGGTTTTTAAAATGGTTTCTCTATTGTCTATGATATCATGTTGTCCAAGGGTATGTAATTTCTGTGAATATTTTTGGCAGTTGTTTTCTATTTCTTTGTTCTCCCATATTTTTGTCCACAAACCTCATGTGTCTATGTTTTTCCCTTCAACCCTAAGAAAGGCAAATTCTCTTAAAAATCATTTTGTTGCCAGTGTTATAATTTTCTCCTCCCTCTGATTCTTAGCTCTTTGACAAAACCCACCAAGGAGTAAGGGAAAAACCAGAATCATCAAACCTATGTTACTCTCAGACCCTTCCTGCCTCTGTCATCTTGTGCAGCACTTTATCGTGATCATTTTTTTACCTCTCACTGGGTTATATGGTGAAAGGGAGGTGGTGAGGTGGTGTTGAGAGCGGGAGAAGCCGGCAGCAGAGAGCAAAGTACAGCATCTCTTCCGGGAAGTTCTGGGTGCCCTGACTTCTGGGTGTTTTGTACCTTGAGTGTCTGGGCTAGAATCAGTCAGTGGGAAAGAAATAAAATAATGCTGACCTTCTTCAAGACCAGCAAGTTTGCCCTATTTTCAGTGGCAGAGCGTGCATCAATGAGATATTGATAATTTTTCTCAACCCAACCCATTTACCTTATAGTTAATTGAAATTTCTTCCAGATTCTGTCCTGGCAATAGCTTAACTTGTAATCCTAGTATTTCTTTTTTTTTTTTTTTTCTTTTTTCTGGATTATATGTGTGTGTGATAATGTATGTTTTTCACTATTTCTTAGTTCCCTTAAACACTTTAGTGACAAGTAGGGAGAAGGAACAGCCAGTACAAATGCATTTTAAAATGAGAACTCTGAAGCAACAAATAAGTAAGATTTTAAAGATGTTTATCTATGAAAACTCTAATAGAAAAAAATATATTATATAATTAAGACAAAAAAATTATCTCTGAGAAATAACTTCACTATAAACTTCACAGTCAAGCATATGAACACCATAGACTTTTTGCAGAAGTTATCAGTATGATGATTGTCTGGATTTTAGTAATCCAGATGTTGATCAGCTACATCTTCATTTCCCCTCCACCAATATCCAGTTAACTCTTCTGTATTTTCAATAATAGCTTCTAAGAGAAAGAGAGGTTCCCATTATTCATGCTTTGGAGTTTAATGATATAGTCAATCATCTGAAATTCACATGGAGCATCATTGCATTCACATTAATTTATGCTCAATTAACATGCTTAGAATCAGTTTTTGTGGAGTCTAGCCAATTGGCTTTGTAGCGTCTGGCTCTGCAAGGTTCATTTTGCTCTGATCCCTCATAATATGAGGAGCTACAGTCCTCACTCCTGTCATTAAAGCCTTCAGGGCTTTGGTTTTGTTCATAAATTGAACTGGGCCAGCATGGGATGGGACAGCTTTGACAGAGTTCCTGGCTAAGAGCCACATTGCTACCTCCTGGCAACTGTCCTCCACGCAGATGTGATGCTCAGCTGAGCAGTGAGGTCACAGGTGTGCCTGTGTGCTGCTGTACTGGAAGGGTTGTGGGGGGTGGGGAAGCTACTTTAGACTCAGGGACAGGGAGAGACATTGTCTGCAGTTGATTCTGTGTGCTGTTCTCACATGCAGAGTGAGGGAATCAGCCGGCCTTCTTCCCTATAGTGCAAATCGGCAGGAATATGGCTCTTTTCGTAGTCAGACCTTCTAGAACTAAGTTCTTAGGAATCATTGACAGCGTGCTTAGGGCTCTATTAAACAGAGGAGAACGTGCAATCCTTTTTTGTCCAATGTTTGGGTGAAATGCGAATTTATAATAATTGAAGTTGAAAGTATTTATTATGGATTAATTTACATGGACTGGTGTCATATTTGTCGAATTAAATAAATACACATCTATTCCTGTGTATTTTTCAATGCTGTAGTTAGAAACCTAAAGCATTTTGTCTGGTTTTTAAAATGAAGATATATAAAACATTTCTTTTTATACCTTCTTTCTTTTTGGCTGTTTCAGGCTAAGAGAATTTCAGTAAATGGTTTTATAAGTTAGGCATCCTTTATCTGAAATGCTTGGGACCAGAAGTGTTTCAGCCTTCAGAATTTTTTCAGATTTGGGAATATTTGCATGAACATAATGAGATATCTTGGGGATGGGATCCAAGTCTAAATAGCAAATTCATGTATGTTTTATATACACATTTTACACATAGCCTGAAGGTAATTTTATACAATATTTTTTAAAATCTTGTGTAAGAAACAATGTTTAGACAACACTGTGACTGCAACCTGTCACATAAGGTCAGGTGTAGAATTTTCTACTTGTGGCATTATGTTGTCGCTCAAAACGTTTTGGAGTTTGGATTTTCATATTAGGGATGTTCAACCTATATTGAAAGAAATGTCCTTTGAATGTAGATTAGGTATTAATGATAATTTACTTAGATAATCGGTAAAAAAGAAAGAAGGCTATAGGCTTCAATGAGAATCTAAACTCTTCTCAGTTTTCTCCTATGTCTCATTCATTTTTCACCTGTCAGCATCTGCTCCAATGTAAAACAGACACTATTCTAATATAGCGTCCTCTCAAATTCACTCTTACTATTACCATGTCAGACATAAAATTCTGTCTGAATAGAAGACTAGGAAGTAAGAGATATACCATGGTGATGCCAACAGCAAAATTAGTTGGTGTGCTGTTCTAGAGAACACTGAATATCAGGAAGAGCGTGGGGACATTTAGATCAGGAGTCCTTGTCTCAGGTTCTGTGATCAAGCCCAGATAAGAAATCTCAAGAGAATTTGACAGGAAGGAAACAATAGTAAGAGCCACCACTTATTCCATGCTTATGTAGGTCCAAGGCATTGTTGTATGTGCTGTACATCTCATCTCATCCTCAGTAAACATATGGGGTGGGCACTACATTATACCCATTTCTCATATGTGTAAGCAGAGGCACAGAAAAGCAAATACCATGTCTGGGATCACAAGGACAATAGGGATACATGCTCTCATCTGCCCCATCCAGAGCCTGCTGGTTAGCCACAGTGCCTTTAGGAGAAATGAGTCAGATGCTCTGTGAGGGGCAGAATGGCTAAACTGTGTGAACATGCCCTTCAGCTCTGGACTTCTTTGAATAAGATTAGGACAGAATTACCTAATGTGTCAGACCTAAGAGTTCATATGACCCATTCATCCTTCTCCAATAAATAATCCAAGAGGTGTGTGGTGACAAAGCGTGACTCTTCTGTGACAGCAACCTAAAAAAACAAAGGTATAACCAAATATTCAAAGAACCCTCAACGACTGTCCTGTTGCCCTCGTTCATCATGACTGGCAGACTCCACAGAAATAGGGTGGACAAAAGAACATTTGCTGAAAAATCAGTAAACAGCAATGATGATCAGTAAACAGCAGTCTAGAACTGAAGGGCATGTTCACACAGCTTAGAGAGTCAGAGAAAACTGAGAATTGTGGAGCATAAGGGTACAAAATAACCTGAATATAATGGCCAGGGTGAAACCAGAGAAGAGAATAAAGAAGAGATAATGTCTTTGTAAAAACATGACAAGAATTTATTTTAATTCACTAGAATTCAAAACACGTATTGAATGTTTTCTCTGTGCCAGGCACCACTACTGAGTTTAGGATTGGCAATAACTAAATGAATATATAATCCCTCCCCTCAAAGAACTAATAACCAAACAGTTGATGCACAAAAACATAGCTGAATATACTGAAAGTGAAGCAAAGTTTTTAGAATCCAAAAAATGGAGTGAAGATTCCTAGAATATGGAAGATGGTATAGACTTGAATGTGGTTTCTCTCATCTAGTCTAAAGATTTTTGGTTTTTGTCCAGGACAAAACATGAAGCTTGACACTAATATGACATGAAGTTTCAAGCTGAATTAGATATTTGGGAAGGTAGCATTTTTGTTTAACATATGTGCATATAACCTTAAATACAATATAGAATTTTACTAGCTTATTTTTCAAGTACCAGATACTTTTCTTTTAAATGCTCTTGTATATGAGCATAAAAATCTAAAGAAGATAAAAGTACTAATTTATTAAAAATGAATTTGGTAAAATTGAATCAATAGTGTGTATACCATAAGCCAAATCAATACGACATATTATAATATTGTGTTAATCATCAAAAATTGGAATCTTGGTTTATAGATGTCACTTGTAGATATTAAGACAATTGTTTTGTATGTTCAATATTGAAAAAAATCATGATTCACAAGACCACCTGAAAATACAGGAGACTATAAATCAGTGGTTCTAAAAACATGAAAGTAAAGTAAGTCGAATGTTTAACTTAAAAATTTTAACTTGAAATACTAATGAAAACTATCAACTGTTCAAATTTTTGTCATGAATATAAAAATCAGACAAGAAGCACTTATAGCCTAAAAGAAGCACTAGATGCTTTCTAACATTATATTACTGTCAAACCATATATTATGTATTTTTATACAACCATTAGCTCCGTGCCAAGACCTAGCAGTTAGCTTATAGATCCCTGAGAGCCTTGCCTGCTAGTTATTAATAATTGTGTGTGTCAAACATGGGCTACTAAACTCACCTACTAGTCCAATTTTGCTTATCAAGGACCAGGGTAGAACTAATTTTTTCTACTTTAAAGGTACATTGATTATAATTTTTAAAAATATTCACCGAGTATCAGGGAAAACACACTGAGATATGCCCAGGATAAATAATCCAGATATCACAAGTTAACACGTTAGTGATCTGGAAATTAACATTGGCATAAAATACACTTGAGTCTCTATTGTTGTTTTTTATTAAGCTTTTAAAAAGCATTTTATAGCTGTGAAATCTGGGTTTTTTTAAATGAAATTAAAGAAATGCAAGTTTGTAGACCTGCTGAAGCACTTAATATCCTATGGAGATAAAACTTTCTGCTAAATTAAAAATGGGTAAAATGAACACCTTTATCAGCAAATATTACTGAAAAATGAAGCTAAGTTGCTGCAAATTTGAAGAAAGAAGTATTAGAACAAGTTTATTCAGTATGCAAGCTATTCTGTAAAGCTAGTAAAAGAACAGATGTTTCTAACACATCTCAAGATATTTGCTAAATTGTTTTTCAATGCTGAAATGTATGCATAACTTTTTTTGAGCCAATAAAGGAAGCCTAATATAGAAGACATTTTTTTCAAAAAAATAAATGGCTTTGTTAAAAACAATGTTTTATGGGAAAACAATGCAGATGTAATCACTGATGAAAATTAGAAAGACTGCACGAATGAATCTCATCTATCACATCATTCATTGGCAAATGATTGTGACAAGAAGTTGAAACTAGAAATGAAAAGTAAGGGTCATAGGAAGTCATTTGATGCAGCTAATTTTATTAAAATTTGACTTCTCTGAAAATTGTAAAAGAAATTTAATAATAGTTTGTAATAATGCTCAGAGTTTTCATGAAAATGTTTTGTACCCAAATATTCACCAGTTGCCTTCTGGAACTCATAAGAGCTGCTAAACTTGGAAATAAGTAACACATTTTTTTTAACAACCACAACAAAAAAACAAGTGTTCCAAATTTGTTGACATTTTCTATGATGGCAATTGTCAGTGTTATGCTACTTAGCTTAACATTTTAGAACATATGCATTTCATCTATAATTTATAGCAAAAATGCCATTTGACCAATGTTTGACAAAGATCTCCTATTTGTATGTAACTCTTGCTATGCAAAGAGAATTTTTAAAATGAATGTTTAGGCTGGGCACGGTGGCTCATGCCTGTAATCCTAGCACCCTGGGAGGCCAAGGCAGGAGGATTGCTTGAGCTCAGGAGTTTGAGACCAGCCTGAGCAAGAGCAAGACCCCATCTCTACTAAAAATAGAAAAATTAGCAGGGTGTCATGGTATGCATCTGTAGTCCCAGCTACTTGGGAGGCAGGAGGTTGAGGCAGGATGATTGCTGAGCTCAGGAGTTTGAGATTGTAGTGAGCTATGATGATGCCACTTCACTCTATCTGAGGAGACAAGCAAGAAAAAAAAAGAAAAGTTTAGAAAAGTTTTCATCAGTATTTCACTATTTGATTTTGTAACTAAAATCCATGTAAATTTGTTAATATAAAAAAATTCTCAGATCTCCATGGTTCAATATGTGGAAGCAAATTTTTCCAAATTATTTGAAAAGCAAAAATTTCTAGGTCTTCCAAATAAGAGAGTTTCAGTGGATTTTAAATGAATTTGTTGAAAATCTCAAAATGTAAGACATTTTGATTAGTTTGTAAGGAAAACTGATTGACATCAAGGAAGACAGAAATCAACCAATGACAACAAAAGCCTTTGCATCATAGTATTAATACTTACTCATTATAGTCTTCATACAATTTAATTATTTCTCGTGAATTAATATTTTCGCAAGGTACACATTTCAATTATAATGGTTATTTAACTAATGTACTAAATAACTTAGAACCAGACTTTAAAATCACTGTACTCAATTTAAAATATTAAACCAAGACTTAAAAGTAATTAGAAATAATTTTCTCTCAATAAAATAAAAATGCAATGTGCCAAATAAAATAATGGAAAATTTATTTATATATTTTAGAAAATTTATTTTTAAAGTAATACATTTCACCTTTATATTATCATTTATAATTTTCTACTTTTTATATGTTTTAAAAATGATATAATATATTAATATTTTATATAATTTATAAATAAATAAGTTCACATTTGTTGAAAGTACAGGCTTTATTTTTAACAGAATTTGGAGACTAGTGATCTAAGCAAAATGGTAGAAACATACTCTTTTTCATTTTGACTTCCATATGCTCTCATCAGGGCTGAAGGCCCATGCAGCCCACTCATGACATCTCAGAGAGGAAACTGCCCCACGCTGTTTCACACCATTCCACCTCTATGGGGAGGGCCAGTCACTGGTGAGGCCCCCAGGAATGCCAGAACCTGCCACACCAAGAACCCTGGGCCCTGGCCTCAGATGCTCTGTGGGGTGGGGACAAGCATCACACTGTCCCTCCAGGAGGTGGGACCCCCATGGACTTCCCCAGCCCTCACGGATGACTTGGAAGGGTTCAAGACTTTAGTGGAGGAAGTAACTGCAGATAGGATGGAAATAGCAAGAGAACTAGAATTAGAGGTCTAACCTGAAGGTGTGATTGAATTATTGCAATCTCTTGCTATAAATCGTGGACAGACGAGCAGCTACTTTTTATGGAGGAACAAAGAAAGTGGATTCTTGAGATGGAATCTACTCCTAGTGAAGAGATTGTAAACACTGTTGAAATGACAACAAAGGATCTGGAATATTACATAAACTTAGTTCATAAAGCAGGGCAGGGTTTGAGAGGATTGACTCCCATTTTGAAAGTTCTACTGTGAGTAAAATGCTATCAAACAGCATCGCATGCCACAGAGAAATATTTCATGAAAGGAAGCATCAATAATGTAGCAAACTTCATTATTGTCTTATTTTAAGAAATGGTCACAGCCACCCCACCCTTAGGATCCACCAGCCTGATCAATCGGCAGCTGTCAACTTCAAGCAAGACCCTCCACCTGCAAAAAAATTATATTCACAGAAGGCTCAGATGATCATTAACATTTTTAACAATATATTTTAGTTAAGATAAATACATTTTTAAGACATAATGCTATTGCACACTTAATAGACTACAGTATAGTATAAACATGACTTATACATGCACTGGGAAACAAAAAAACTTTATGTAACTTGCTTTATTAAAGTATTTACTCCACTGCAGTGGTCTGGAACCAAACCTGCAATATCTTCAAGATATGCCTATATTTTAAATTATCTCTAGATTACTTATAATATGTAATGCAATGCAAATTCTAAGTAAATAGTTGTTATTCCTATATTGCTTAGAAAATAATGACAAGAAAAGATCTATTCACATTCAGTACAGGTGTAATTTTTTTTTAATATCTTCCATCTGTGGTTGGTTGAATCCATGGGCCAACTCCATATTTATTTATTTACACACTCATAATTCCTTGTATAATCAAAAGAACAGGAAGCGTATCAGCTATTTTTTTAAAGTCAGATTAATGGAAAAAGAAGCATCACATGTACTCACCATCAAATTGGTATTAACTGATCAAAACTTCAGTGCACATAAAATAATAACATTCATCAGGTGTCGGGCAGATGGGAGTGGGGAGTAGGGGGGTGGGAGGGTGGGCAGGGGATGGGTATACACATACCTAATGGATATGGTGTGCACCATCTGGGGATGGACACTCTTGAAGCTTGACTTGGGTGGGGCAAAGGCAATATATGTAACCTAAACATCTGTACCCCCATAATATGCTGAAATAAAAAAAAAATTTAAAGTCAGATTAAACTTCCATCTACTCTCCTAGAGGAGAGTCCAGCTCCTTCCAAAGTCCTCCCATTGAGAATATATACAAAAAAAGCAAGAAGGAAAGTGGAAGATTGATTATTTTAGTTTGATTATCCATTCATTTGAAGCTAAAAATAGTTATTGCTTGTATTTGTTTTGGGCTCCTCAGCCACACTAATGCAGACATCATTAATGACCACGTGTTATTTTTATTTAGAAATGTCTGTGAGCTCAATACAAGTTACAAGCTCTAGAAACAGATGTGGGACAAGAATGATTTCGTCACAAGATATGGGAACATATAGGGATGAATAAATATTTAAAACCTTTTACATCCCTTCTTTAATTGATGACCCAAGCTTGGATTTCTAAGTGTATTGAAAGATAAAGAAAGGTTCATTGGGCTTATCAACTAAGAAAAACAACTTCATGCATTCAATTTTGTACCATCTTTAAATGGAAATGGTTGTTTGGGCAGTCATGACTGCAGGGCCATACCATTTGATGACACATTATTGTGATTAATTCTGCATAGTCCCAGTGGTCCTCACATTGATTATCTTCAACCATCACATAGTGGATGATTTATGTTGAGCCTACTACTAGCTAATTATTGATGAATTTCTGCTTTTATTACTAGCATTACTTGTTCAATGGAAATTACACAGTGGAGAGATTTTGCACTTTCTATGATAGTACTCTGAATTGTAAATAATGGATTCAGAGAAGAAAAATGAAAAATTTTTAGTGATTCAAGTGAGCATATGAATTGCCTCATTTGAAGATCTCATTTAATACAGGGAAGAAACTGGAAGAAGCAAAGCGAATCAGAAGTAGATGGATTCAAATGTGTATGTGTTTGACAAAAATAATAATGAGAATTGAAAAGAAATGCAGCAAAGATACTTTGGTCAACAGTCATAAGTTTATGAAAAGAAACTGTAGCATAAATATAAGGGCAGAAAGCTAAGTGTCTCTAGTGTGTCCACCTGGTTGGAATCATAACAAATCCAGCTAGCCTATTTCATTATAGCACCAAAGGGACTGCTCTAAAAATTAAGGGCAGCTTTTTGTCAAAGCAGAAAGTCATTTGATGCCCTCTCTTCTCTTTGCTTTCTCTTTAACCACTTCAGTTCGAGCGTCAACTATAGTCAATAGCCACAGATGAACGCGCACAGCGGCTTTAGACGACAGCCGTGATATAACTTTTCTAATTTTTCATGTATCAAAATAAAATTGTGAACGTTTAAAAATAACGCAATGAAAACATATATGTGTATGTTACCTATTCTGATTGACGTTACAAGTAAAGCTGCCTGTAAAGTAAAACAAGCTTTAAGTGCTTTAAAGCTTTCCTCATCACACAAGAGCAAAACGGATTGGTCATCAATCCACAGCACAGACTACCATGCGGACTATGAGTGCTGGCTGTGGGCAAGGTTTCGCTGCCAGTGAGCGCCATACCCAACTGGTTAAGGTTGGACTCCAGTTTCCAAATAATGAGCAATGGAAGAGTGGAGGGAGGTTATAGCTGGCACACGCTGATGGGGATCTTGCACATGAAAGCCATCTTTCCAGGAATTTGCTCTGATCACAATATTGACAGCATCTCTACTGAAACTCTTCCTTATCTACCTCTTCCTCAGACACATGAAGACATGTGTATTATTCTTTCCAGTGCTAATCCGTGAATGCCTCTTTACTACCTCTGTGCTCTATCAATTATCATTGTCTTGTCCAGAATCTCCAAGTTTTTGCTTTTCACTACCCCTTCATTATATAAAAATACTCAAGTATCTCCTGCCTTAAATGTTACTGTAAAAAATGTAGGAAACCTTCCTTGACTTCATGCTCCCCAGTAGGTATATAGTAGTCACTCATTTATTTCTTTATTAAACAAACCTTTTTTTGTGCAAACCTATAAAGGCCCAGGTATGAGATGTCCCACAGTCTGGGATTGTAGACCTGTAGAGCAATAGACATGCAAATATGCAAGAAAATAATAGGTAATTAAGAGCCATAAGGAAGATAAAAGATATAATGAATGTTGCCTGAAAGGCCAATTGGAAGATCAGTGGAGACTCCCTTGAAAAAGAAATAATATTTAAACTGAGAAGTTAATGCTTAAAAATTTGTGCTATGTCATAATCTGGTGTCAGAGTGCTCCAGGCACTCATGGGCTCTGTAATTAGTGTGATGACCCTGCCCTCTACAAAATGAGTTTTGATATATTTGGGGAACAGAAATAAGTTCAGTGTGGGTGAAAGATGTGTGCAAGGGGGAATGTGAGAAAAGTCAGAGAGGACAGCAGGAACCAGATCACACGGAGTCTTGTAGAGTAGGATGTGAAATGCTGCTTTTATTTAAAATATAAGTGGGAAGACATGGGAGAGTTTTAAGAGGAAAGTCAAACAATCTGATATATCTTTTTAGATTGGATTACTTTGGATATTTTATGGAGATAGATACCAAGGAAAGAGTGGAAACAGGAATTAGAAGACTATAGTGGCTTTTGGAAACTAGAAACAATATTCATCTTATTATTACAGTAAATATAGACAAGTGAAACGGTTTAGAATGTGTTTTGGATTTAGAATTAATAAGTCATCTTGAAGAGCTGGATATGAAATGTAATAGAAATCTAGGAATTAAGTATAACTCTTAAGCTTTTTAGTTTGAATAACTGGGTACATGACTGTGTTTATGACTGAGATATGAAAATGTTGTTAAGGAAAAGTGTGAGGAGAGAACCAAGAGATGTGTTTCGATTTGTTAAATGTAAGACAAATTAGATAATAATTCTGGAGTTTAAGTGACAGGTCAGGGCTAGATTTATAAAATCAGAGTAAATGTTTAAACATAAAAATTCCTGAAATATATGAGAATCTGTAGAAAGAAAATATTGACAGAGAACATAAAGGGATCTCAAAGCAGAACTCTGGAATCTACCACAGTTATAGGTCCAACAGAAGAGGAAAAGCAAGCAGTGCGAGAAAAATTCAGAAATGGTGTCATGGAAGATACCATGAGGATGGATGATGGCAGATAAAACTGTCAATCATGTTGGTTGCTCCTGAGAGAGTGAGTGTAAGGAGAAGCCATTGCATTTGCTAAAACAGAGGTTCCCGGTGGAACTGAGAAGAGCAAACTCATTCCAGTAGTGAATAGCAGATCCCAGGTGTGGATATAAAAAAAAAAAAAATGAGAAGGAGGAGAGAGATGGAGAATAGCTATTACTCATAGCTCTTTTATGAAATTGTGCTTTAAAGGAGAGAAAACAGCTCAGTGTATTAACTTGCTATCTCAATTTTATTATTTTCAATAGAATTTGTTGCAGCCATTTCTACCAGAGAACTAAAGTGCTTCCTGCTCAGATACTTTCAAATGGCCTTCAAAGACATTACTTTCATGAATTAAATACCATATGTTTCTTAAATTTGACTCATTAGGCCTACTGCAGCTGTTTTAATAAAGAGAAAATTCCTAACTTCAAGCCAAAAGTAGGTAAAAGAAGACTGGTTAAAGAAAACATTTAAGTATGACTTAATTGTGATATAAAAGCTATTTTATCCTGAATTCAGTGGAAATGATTAAGCTACCATTAGGTAGTTAACCACCACTAATTCAATGTCAGTTCATTCAATGATAATTTTGAGTATAAGAATTGAATTCTTATTTATTATTGCTCTAAGTTGAAATCTTAGAAAAAGGATTGAGCTAGTTTGAAAAGGTACATGTCTTCTAAAAATGTTTACCAGTAGAGAATCAAAACCTAAAATGATTTCCAATAAAGGCCAACGCTATGGTCAACAATTTCAATTTTGGAGTTCTGCAGAAATGGTGAAATATTGTACATTTTAGTATGGGAATGCTATAATAAATTTACTACCTGTTGTTATCATTTCTGATTTTTAAAATTTTGCCTGGAATTATTAACATTTGACCACATTTTTATAAACTTTGAAGAGAGAATTTTGGCCATACAGTTCCTATCGACATGTCAATCATTGCCAATTGGAATAAAAGTTGGCTTAGTTTACAGAGTTCCTTTATGAAAGAACCTTTATAGAACCCTATGATAAGTCAATTTTTATGAAAATCATTCCAGAAGTTCAACTACAGATTTATTTTATTGTGGGATGAAATTCATATTAGTTTCTAGTAGCTCTGTCTCTAAATGATAAGGTAAGCATTGGAATTAGATAACCATTTCAGGATCCATCAAAATTTAAATGATTTATGTAAATATAGTTCTTAATAAAATTATATATAAGAAAGTCTTAAATTAACTCACCAACTTCAATAAATGCTTAGTAGGTATTCTAAGGAAAGGAACATTGAGACTGTAACTTGAATTTTAGATTTAACTTAATAAGGTAATTGTATGTGGCAAATGTTATTTAAGCAGAAGCAGTTTAAAAATTTAGCTCTTTTTTGGTAGTGTTTCAAATATGTCATTAAAATAATTCTTTCTTAATAAGGTATTCATATTTTATAAAATTTTTATAAAATGGGGCTAGACTATTTTCTTGAAAGAAATAGGCACTTATTAATGATCATGCAGCCTGCAACTCATGCCTTTTGCATGATAAGATCGTGAAAACTTAATGAAGTAAATTTTAGTTTAAGTGGGATGTATTGAATTATTATCACACCACCGTTAATCCTTTTTACATGGGAAAAAGAATGCAAATTATTCTCTGCCAATTATATTTGCATGTTCTTTTTAAAGTAGGACATTTAAGACTAAATGATTCTTGCTTTTTATCAGCAAGAATACACACACAAAATGCTATCACCATACACACAAAAATAGTTATTATGATATATTTATTTAAGGTTTTATGTTAATAATAAAAATATTTTTTAAATATTAGGCTTACCATTATTAATAATACTTACAAATATAGAATACTTAATAAAATAACAAGAGTTCACAATATTGGATCATTAATAGAAAAGGGATATTTTAACAAACAGTTAACATTTTGCCTTTGTGCCCAATAGTTTAAAATTCTCAGTGCAAAGGATCTCAAATCAATAATCTGCATGGATTCAGTATGGCAATCAGGATGAATCTTAAAGAAATTGAATCTATGAAAATAAAGCAGCCTTCATCTTAAGATAAATTAGAGATTTTAAATTGTCCACAGCAAACAAATGAACTCAACTATCACCATACACATACAAAAATAGTTATTATGATATATTATTTAAGGTTTTATATTAATAATAAAAATATTTTTTAAATATTAGGCTTACAAATATTAATAATTGAAGAGTTAATCATCAAACCAGCAACAAATATAATGAAATAAGTTATAGAAATACATTGAAAAGAGCTGTCTCTAGGTGACTTAACATAGTACGGAAATATAACCAGCAGGCAAGTAACCTGCTGTTTAGCTGCTCTGCCCACCCAGCTTCCAGAATTATGATCACAGTTCTCAGCTGGATTCACCTAATTTAAATATGCCTCATAAACTGTACAAAAAAAAAGACTTTTAACTTAGAATTTTATAAGGACAACAAAAGGAAATTTAAAAAATACTAGGCTCAAACTATAGAATAAGAGCTAGTCTGTCATATTAAGCATGAAAAATATGCAACACATTACAAATAATATGCAGCTTTGTTCTAGAGTTCATATCCAATATGTCATTACTAGGGAAGTGATAGAATACAGAAATTTTAGATGAAGAGGTGAACTGTAATCAAACCCAAAGTGAAATCTTTGGGGCTTCAATAAAAGAAGGTACTATTTTCTTCTCTCACTTGAGTTGAATTGAGGACATGTGCATTGGGGACAGGGTGGAGGGGAGGGCTCAGCTCTCTGTACCTATTCAAGGACCCATCTAGTGGCACTTCTATCCATCCACTAAGGCCTCAGAATTCTCCATATTTTGGAGGTACAGCCAGTGGCATCAAGAAAAAAAGGAAAACATGAAGGATGACAGAGGAAGGTTTTTGTTTGTTTGTTATTTCAGGCCTGGAAGTAGACCTGAATATACTTCCACTCAACTTTATTGGGTAGAACTCACTCCTGTGGCCTGAGGCATGTACATGAAAACCTGGGAAATGCAGTCGAGTTGTGTACCCAGGAGAAAAAGTGTTTGACAGACCCAAGGCATTCTCTTTGCCATTCAAGATTTATAGTTTTAGTAAAATATCTGGGTCAAGTTCTTTCTTTTTCCTATGTAGACACCATTTTCACATCCCCATGTGTGAATAAATACCATACTCTCTTAAGAATGTACATATCCACACATTTCTGTATGTCTCTCATATTACTGGTTATTTCTAGCCCTTAATCTTTTGGTAAACCCACATCACTGATGATCTTCCTCTGAATTCCTTCTGGGGAATATAGACCATATAGACCTTCTAGGGAATATAGTCCATATAGACTCCCAAGTGATCTTTTGAAAAGCACATATTATCCTGTCACTTCCTGTTTAAATCCTTCCATAGTTACCTTTCCCTAGAGCAGAGTCCAAACACTTGGCAGAGAATGTAAAAACATAATATTTAGGACAATATGACAGAAATTGAAATTTCTAATATCAAGGCTTCCATTACAATTGTACAGTATTCTTTCTTCTGGTTGAACTATGTCCTAGATGTCGAAACTTGGCAGATTTTCCTAAAGTCAAATCCTATACAATTTTTCTACTCTGACAAATGATAAATTCATGTGAACCATCCAGAATCTCATTGATCTTAACTTCAAAGGAGCACACTCATGTGATAAAAGATTAAGTAAGAATATTGTGGAAACATAGGTTTTGGCTATTTAAAGCTAAATAATGTATGTTTGAATATTGAACTAACTGGTCACTAGTTTTATAGTCCTATATTATTTGTACTGGATTACATAAAATTTTAAAAAGTATATATATATATATATTTATGTAAAGATACATGTATTTATAGTATATATGTGTATATGTATAAACAGATCTTGTAATCACCCTCATCAGATCTTGCCAGAAATTAATATCACCTTATGTTCTGCCTTGCTCGACTTCAAGAACTATTTCTTAAATTCCTCTACTCCTATTCCAGGTTATAGCAGGATTCCATTGTTCCAGGTTATAGCAGGATTCCATTGCCTCTGTCTGCAACAAAACTGCTGTTTTAGGAATACTGATCTCCACACCCGGTATTCAGGGCAGGTGCCACCTCTCTGGTTTCCTGGGGAGAGGATATATTGTTTTGTCAAGAATAATATTGCCCTAAGGGTGGGCAGTAACACTGTTATCATTTCCCATTTCTCAGCTTAGATCTGTTTGACATTTCTCATTTAAATGTAATGGAGTTTGAGACATTGTATAGTATAGTGACACTAATTACCTGTTAACTCTTGCACCTCCCAGATCCATCTTAGAGAATTTTGTGTGGCTACTTCTTTTTTCTAATTTTTCCTTTCCTTATTTTTCTTTTTATTTTCTTTCATTTTCTTCCTTCTTTTATTATTTGTTTTTGTTGTTTCTTTTTTCTTTGAGATGCAACTAGCTCTGTCACTCAAGCTGTAGTGCAGTGGCACAACCACAGCTCATTGCAGCCTAGAACTCCTGGGCTTAAGCAATCGTCCCACCTCGGCTTCCCATACTCCTTTTTCTAACTCTAAGATAGCCTCTAATTAAGGTGGCTTATCTCCTATATCCATATCTCCATCTTCCAAAAATAAAAATGTATCCCTGACTCCCCAAGAGAAGAAGAAGTTTCTATTATCCAGTTTCTGAAGTCCTCCTTTAATGGCTCAGAACTGACACACTTCTCAAAATGATGCAACAAATGACAATTTTTTTAGAGAAAATCCTTGTCCATAGGGCTATAATTTAGCCTTTTGACCTCAGTAAAACAATCACACACATGATTCACACATGCATTCATTCATTCATTAAATATGTATTGTGTACCAACTATGAACCAGGTACTGATGGTTATCAAAGTAAAGAAAACATGCAGGGCTCTCTGGTACATGCCTGTAATCCAAGCACTTTGGGAGGCTGAGGCAGGAAGATCACTTGAGTCTAGGATTTATAGATCAGCCTGAGCAAGAGTGAGACCTCATCTCTACAAAAAAAAAAAAAAAATAGAAAAATTAGCTAGGCATAGTGGCGTCCCTATTTTTCCCAGCTACTTGGGAGCCAGAGGCAAGAGGATCACTTGAGCCCAGGGATTTTAATTTGCAAGGAGCTATGATCAAGCCACTGCACGTTAGCACTGAGTAATGAGTAAGACCTCATCTCAAAAAAAAAAAAAAAATCAAATCAAGAAAGCAAAGTCTCTAATCTTATTTAGCTTATTTTCTAGGAGAAGGAGGTGACAGCAAAATAAAAATACTTGATGTAACAGATCTGAGCATAAGATGAAAAATGATGCAAGATAAGTGGTTTATGATTAATGGAACATAGTCAAAACAGTCAAGAGTATAAACTAAAATGCAAGTTACTAAATCCCAAAGGAACAGAAACCCTACACATGGCACACCCAATGGGACTGTTACAAGATTGCTGTAATTCTTTTTATCACTTATAGAGGATCCCCTTAAAAGCTTGAAGTCTAATCTCTCCCCTCTTTATTTTATGATCTCCAAACATGGGTTACCCAGGGATTTGTAAAATTATGGAAATAGCATAAACTATATGAAGACTTAGTTATTTTCACTGAGGGTTTCAGGTTCAGACTTATAACTTTTTAATATATCTTTAAGAATGGTTATTTAACATTCTTGTTTAACTTTCCTTTAGGCCCCAATAAACCAATTTATTTCTAAAATACATCATTTGCATAATTAAAGAACATTTAACAGAGTTACAAATTATCAAAATACTGTGAGTTTAGGTAGATGCTAAGTAGCAATTTAGCTAAGCTAGCATTTTCCTTTTCCAAACTACATTACTTTGGCAAGTGCTAACATAATTCTCTCTATGTGAAATTCTCATTTTATGACAAATTTCTGAAAAATTATTATCACTTTATCAGAAAAAATATATTCTTCACTCTTAAAGAGTTTTTTCATTTCTTGTTGATATTTGTTATATCATAGGAATTTATTTAAAATTTTACTATAGAATTCAATGGTAAAAAGGATTTATTATGGAAAATTTTGCCTTAAAGATACTTACTTATAAAATATGTATGCTGAAACTATATATATATACAAATTTAAATTGAACTATACCCTTATATTACCTTACTACATGCTCTAATACCATTTGTTAAAAAAACACAAAACTGCTAATCATATCGTGATAAATTGTGAAATGTCCCTTTAATTATATCTTCTCATTCTTTTGTCAATTAGCATTACCATCAAAACATATTTCTCTACACTAATTGGGTTATTTATGATGGAAATATTAATTTACTTATTAATTTATTGTGTCTCAACATTGTATTGAAGGAAAGGACCTAACATATTATGCTGGAACCAGTCATCATCCATATCTTTGAGTATTATCATAAACATTTGTTAGATAAGAAGACTGAATTTTAGAATAGTAACCTTAAACAGCTATCCCCTCAATTTCATGTCTTGGCTTAATATCTCTTCAGCAGAAACTCCTGTACCAAAGCATTAACTAACTAGCAAGTAGATATGTATTTTCCAAAAGGTATCGTTGGTAGGCTTTCATTAGAAGAAATACATTATGGTGTGAAAACCATTGCTTTAGAACAGTAAAAGGATTAGAAGAGTAAAAGGAGTAGATTGAATTGGAAAGAATGACAAGAGAGAGTCCTGCTCTTTGATTTCCTTTTGTTTTATTATAGGCGCCGCATCTTTTTCAGGGTCCTTGGAGAATATCTAATATTGGAATTGTTTATGGTATCAATAAAACTTTACACACAAATTAGATTTGCAATTCAAAAACCTAAGTAGTATTGTTAATTTTCCTTATGACAAACTCCCAACACTACTTGGGCCCTGGTACTAAATGACAGAAGTTAGGTTTCCGTGAAATATAGTTTTGTCCTAGGCCACTTTCTTCCTTTCTTAAGGTTATTCACCTTGGAATGACACACGTCTGCATCCAGCAGAGAACAGCAACAAAAAGTTGGGTGAGAGAGGGAGATGGCATACGATCATTTCTTTAATATGTGCTCTGCCTCATGCCAATAATTTCCTAGGCAGTAATTTTCACACATAACACTCTACATGTATTTCCATGGCATCCCTCAGTGGGAGACAGAATCAATATCAGATTCTTTGTACAGAAAAAAGATAGAAACTTTTAATAAGGGGAGAAAATTCCCAAGACCTTCTTTATTACAAAATATTTAATTCAAGTAGGTTTTAGTGATTATTTAATATATGGAAAATATAAGAGGGCATGATGTATTCCCTGTACTCAAAAAGCCCATAAGAAGTACAGAAAACAAAATACAAATTAAATAGTAAAATGAAACAATCAATAATTAAGTTTCAAAAGGGTTATACATTCAAAATGTAAAACAATTTATGAACAGTGCAAGAGAAAAAATAGTCAAATGTCAAAACATATAGCACAAGAAATAATTGCTAGAGGAGGATAAGAAAGGAAAACACACATTCTAATATTTAAGGAAGGAAGCTGTGTTAGTTTTTCAGTTGAACTTCCAAAGCTACCTATGCATTTAATCATTTTCTCAATCTTAGATCATATCTTTTTGTGCTAGATTCTGGGCTACAAGGTCAAATGATATATTTTTTAGAGTTCTAGTCAAAACTCATTAAATTGCAAAGAACAGACACCCATTTAAATTAGATTAGTTTCAAAGGATTGCTATTAAACAAATCTGGGAAATTTCACAGACTTCCATGTTCAGGAATATGGCTGGGCCTCAGGAGTCCTGAGGGGAGAAGTGGAAAGCCATAGAGACCCATGCCAGCTGCTCTCTTTATCATTGCTTCTCTGCGTTCAAATGTCTTTCATATCTGCCTCGTTCTACTCCTTCTTAATTACTCTCTTCAGTTCAGGCATGGTCTTCTTTGCCAATAACTTACTTAACTACAGCTTTGATGGGCCATGTAGTGTTGGTCCTGTACTTTTCATATGGCTTCTGGGCTGTCTATACCGCACTGAATCTGACTTCTAAGTTTCTTAAATGGTAATGTCAATACAAGAAGTTGAATTTTTGTTCACTAGCAAATGGATTGCCTGGATCTGATTACGGTTTTCACTTTTGTTCCAGCAGAACACACGTGGGTAGTGGGGGGTCCCGTGGCGTCTGTTGCTATGGAGAGGGCAGATTCTGTGGCAGGGCCCAGCAAGCAAGCCTCACTGATAGTGAGGTCTCTTGTTTTCAAGTTGCTTACGGATTTCTGAGGGACAAAACCAGAGAGAGATGAAAACAATGTGTCAAGAAGGAACTTACCAAGTGGTTTGTATTGTACTTCACAATTTTAGGAAGAATTTCAGAGCAGAAGAAAATTGTAGCCAAGCCAAGCTTTCTCCCTTCCACATCCTTACTTTATTAATCTGTCCCCCCCCACACACACACACACATGCACACACACACACATGCACACACCTACTACTCTATTCTCCAAGGAAACAAGAGCCTTGTGGAAAAGTGAAAGTGAAGGCAAATGATGGTGTCTTCTTTTTTTTTTTTTTTAATTTCAGCATATTATGTGGTTACAAATTTTAAGGTTTCTAATAATGCCCTTTCCCCCCTCTCCCCACAAGTCTGAGCTTCCAGCATGACCATCCCCCAGACGGTGCACATCTCACTCATTATGTATGTATATACCCGCCCCCCTCCCCCCTCCCACCTATCCAATACCCAATTACTGTAGCTCCTATGTGTCCGCTTAGGTACTTCTAATAAGAACGTTCTAAAACAAAATAGCTCTGTTTTCTACAAATTTCACACTTAAACATTACCTTTCCTTGCACTTGTGTATTAGAGATGAAAACAAACAGCAAGTAAAGGCATGGAGGTTAGAATTAATATAGCAAGTATGAGGACGAAATAAAAACTCACCTCACTAGAATAGAATAAGCATTGATAATTATAATTTTAAACAAAATATGTATTAAATTAAGATGGAAGCATGATAAAATATTTGCAAATATTTGACAAGGAGCAGGTATATTTAATAGTGAGATTCTAGTATATGTTTTTATGTAACATTAGCTTACCGGTATATTCATAATTATTATATGAAAAATGGATTAACATTAAAATGTGTTTAGGTATCTTTGGACTAAATACTGATCAACAAATATATTTAGTATGCATCCTCTCTGAGCCTTTCATATACCAACATCTATTATTATTCTCCACTGGGGATAGCAAAATGCAAATTGTAAATAATTTCACCATAGCATTCAACTTTCTATGTTGGATACATCTTTAATGATAGTGTTCAGTTAGTAGTTTTAGTAAATGCTAAATATATACATAGATATATAAATCTATGAATGAAAGATGTGTACCAATAAAAAACAGAATAAGCCAATGTTAACCCATGACTAATAAAAGGGAAGCTAATTTGAACCATGTGATACTTTAATCAAATTAGGATATTTGTTGTTGCATAGGGCAGAATACTCAGAGATAGGCCCTCTCACCTCTGCTGGATTGGAAAACAGTCTAATAATTCATACCAATGGTATTGAGAAAGTAGATATCATTTGATCCCATAATTACCCTATAGGTGTTCAAGCTGAATGAAAAACAGAGGCAAAAAGAAAGTTTATGAGCAAAGACCTTAATGTTAGCATTATTTATAATGACAAAAATCTGAAGCAAGTGTTTTGAGGTAGGGAATTTATGGAATAAATTGTGGCATATCTACAAACATAAGATTATATAACCACTAATATCATAGTTTTTGAAGTCTATTTGATAATCTGGACAAGTAATCTCTTGGTATAGTTATTTAAAAAAACTATAAAATTGTATATGTATTATAATCATACTTTTATAGATATTAGTCATATAAAAATAACTTCAATCAAATAGAGCCTATAGAATTTTAATAATTTTATTTTTGTTATGCAGGCTTATTACAGTGTGTGTCTGTCTAATTCTTTGCAAGTTTTGATCTCTTGGCATTTTCCAAATCTTCTGCTTTGCTCATATTTATCAAAGAAGATATGTAATAAGGTATGTTGCAGTCCTTAGCTCTAAAAAGATTTACACCTCCCTGTTTTTGACTAACTGTTAAGGGGTGTCTCAAGAACTACTACCACATTTAAAATTCCATATCCGGAGTAATATGAAGAAAAAGGCATTCATTTACATTATGTTTTAGCAATTTGTGAACAACCTTTTAAATGGAAATAGTTGAGTACATATTTCAAAGTTTAAAAATTAAAGCATCTTTCGAGTGCAGACTTACAGTAGTATAGTTGGCATCTGCATCTGTGAAAGAAAATGTATCATGTCAGAAAATAATTGAAATCGTGGCTGAAGGGTTCCTAAGAACAACCTTTTTATCTGTGGCTTAAATAAATGCTTTCCATTTCAAAGGCAACTCTAACTGCACCATATAGCTCAAGTGATCAGTAAAAGTAGACAACTGACTTCTTCAAGGAGTCTTAATTTTTATGTGATTTGATCAACTCACAGAGTATAAATTGTACTGCCAGAGCTAAACACATGCACAGGCTTATCTGAATTCTTGTATTCCAGGCATCTTGTAAAATATGTTCATGTCACTAGCTTCTTTCAAGTAGTGTTTATCATCATCCCCCTGATTGCCTAATATAAGTTTACAACCAGTCTCCTAGGTGTGCTAGTACATTACAGCTCTCCCACAGATATCATAAACAGTGACATCTTTGGTAATGAATGTCAGAATCACACCAGCCTAAGAGTATATTATCCATCTCCATGTCTCATTGCTGACGTACCCAGTGAGGAGCTCATTCCAAACTCCTTAGTCAAACAAACCTTAATACACAAAGTTTGCCCTAGTTGCACCAGGAAGGCATCTTTTAAGTCCAATCAATTACAAAGACACACAAAAGTCCCTTATCTAAATAGCATCATTATCTCGGTCATTTTTAATTTTTTCTTAATTTGTCTTCTACTGTGGAAATGTTTGAAAGGATAAGATTTTAAGGCTAGAAGGGGCCTTAAAGAGGCTAGTGTAAACATTTAATTTTTCATGTTGAGAAACTAAAGATAAATGAGGTTAAGATATTTCTTTAAAATTACACTGGAAGCTAGTGACCTATTTAGAACCACAACTAAAGTATTTGGCTCCCTGTCTGATGCCAATTCCATTAGAACAGCCTAAGTTGCCAAAGAATTTAACATTTACTAAATTAGTCTGTTTAGAGTAGTCACATGTTACATATTTAAAAATGGATTATCTACTCTTTCTCCCTCCACTTTCCTTCTCTCTCCTCCCCTCCTTATCTATCCTTCTCTCCATCTCCTTCCTTCCATCTTTACTTCCTTTCCTTCTCTTCCCCTTCTTTCCTTTCATCTATCCCTTTCCACCTCCCTTCCTTCTTCCTACCCCTTCCCTGTCTTTTCTCCCTTCCTCCCTTCTTTCTTTCCCTCTCCCTTGCTTCTTTCCTTCCTTTGTTCTTCCCTTGTCTCTCTTTCGTCTTTTCCTTTTATCCTCCTTCTTCCTCTCTCCCTCCTGTTCCCTCATTTATAGCCTGTTTTGCCCCAGTACCTAGGCAATATTGGTCTCTACCCCTTTATATGCACTTATATGAAATGTAAAACATTTCATAAAATCTTCTGTATCATTTTCTCTTGGCTAAACATCGATTTTTGGAAGGATGTACATCAGACCTAGTTATTCTTTACCATCCTCCAATTTTCTTACTTCATTTGCTTAAATCTAGTCCTTTAGGCAAAGGACCAAAAAGGTTACAATTAATTTAATGTTCATGCAACATGGCTGCTAGTCCTATTCTTTTGGAAATTTTTTAGATTATTATAGAGACACCTATTTCCCCCAAGAATGTACTTATAAGGATATTATTACACTATTTGTTTTAGATTCATTGATCTTAGTTTTCATATTCATTATGTGATAATTTATAGATTGGGGTTGGGAGGGTTTTCCACAGTCTAGAAGTTGAAGAATAACAATATATAGTGGTATACGTTAAAATTTTAAAAAGTCTCTGGTATGTTGATATCTGATCATCAATACAAAAAATAGAATCACTAATAATGTGGCAACCTATATGAAGAAAACTATTTTAGACAAAACTTTTGTCTAGTTTTCTATTCTTTCAACACACACAGAAAAGCAATTGCGAAGTACCTTCCTAGCTGCATAAGATATGTGTTAAGATATTAGACAAATGTAAATATGAATAAGATACTATATAGGTCCTATAGAGAAGTATAATCAGGAATTATGAATTAAAGAAAGAATATTTTATGATAAAAAGAAATACTAGTATTTGCTGATGGGGGATACAAGTTATATTCTTACATTGATATTTAATAATAATAATATTTATAATTACTTTTAAAGTGTAACTAATATATATCTACAAAATTTGACCCATTTGCAAATGGGAGGGGTGGGTGCTTTAGATCATTGATTTTATCAACCTATCTTTAGAATGGCCAGACCATGTGCAAATGATCCAACTCAAAAATAATATATTTGATTGATTAGGAAAAAGGAAAAAGATTTGGTGAAAGAAAAAAAATCTTTTTTCAACAGAAAATAATAAATGACTACTTGTGCCCTCCATGCAAAATTATAATGATGAATACTTCCTGGACTAGGGAAAATATAGCCTAATGACTGTAAATATTATATTGCATTTTAGAGAACTTTTACTTCCATTATGTGATCATTAACTTCATAACATCTCAGAGTGGAAGTCATCTTATAAAATAATGAAAACAATAAAGCCCAAGGAGATCAAGAGACTTACCTAGTTCGGTAAAGTATAGTGCGTGGACTAACAGGGAATATTAGCACTTAAAGCTCCTGTCATTGAATCAGAAGCAGGTTCAAAAAAGTACAGGTAGAAATTTACATAAACACTCATAGAAACTTTAGATTCTCATATTGGAAATAATAGATGAAGATTCAAGTAAATGAGAACATATATATCTACTGTTTATTATTATGGTGTTATTAATAATTTTAAAATGATGCTTATGAAGATTACAGAATAATATAGAGAAATACTGAGGTCATAATATTGAATTAAAAATGAGAAAAATCTCTAATTAAACACAAGTATCTTTTAAAAATGCTTTTTAAATGCCTGCAGGATTCTACACAAAAATGTATATCTTGAATATTTTGTGAGTTGCCGTGGTATTTAGCAAGATGGATGGCTTTGTATCTGTAACACTTTCCAGTGTTTTTGAAATGCTGTGTGGCAAATATATTGCTTCTATCATGGGAAAATAATAATTTAGAAATCTAAACTTAGATACAATAAAAAGACACAATATGAGGAAAAAATCTTTATTGCATGAATATAAAGTCAATACATTGGTTATTTACATGTCCACATTTTTTGTGTTGTGCCTATTGAAATCTTTTTACTCAACTTTATTGGATTTCCTACCTTTTTCTTACTTTAGCTACAAGTTATATTGTTAATATCTTATCCCTCTCTAGAATTTGCCTTTTACTGGTGTTTTTTAATAACCAGATCTTAATTTCAACAAAGCCCAATTTATTGAACTTTTTCTTTATGGACAGTGTTTTGAGAATGTCCATGACCACCCTAAGGCCATGAATATATTCTCTATGCTATTTTCTAAAAGTTTTTACTTTACATATTTATGCCTACTAATCCTTATGGAATTCATTTTTGTGTTATGTAAATTAGAAGCCAAGGTTCATTTTATTGTTTCCATAAAGATATCCAATTGCTCCAGTACCATTTACCATTTACATTATTTTCTCACTTCATTCCAGTGGCATATTTGTTTTAGATTAAATGACTGAATATTTATGGGTCTGTCTCTGGAGTCTATCTATTCTGTTCCATTGATTTATGTATTTATTCTTACACCAAAACCAGTCTGTTTTGACTACTGTTGTTTTATAATAAATTTTTTTTCCACTTTTAAAAATTATTGTAATCAACACATAATAATTATACATATTTACATACAGTTTGATATTTCAATATCTGCATATCATGGGTAATGATCAAATGAGGGTAATTAGCATATTCATCATCTCAAACATTGATCATTTCTTAGTGTTGGGAATATACAAAATCTTCTCTTCTAGCTATTTAAAAATATGCAGTAAGTTATTTTTTAAGTTTAGTCACCCTCTACTACTATAGAACATAGAAATTATTCCTTCCATCTAGCCATAATTTTGTAATACAAACCTCTCCCTACCACCTTCTTCCTAGTCTCTAGTAACCACTAGTCTATGCTTGACTGCTATAAGATGAACTTTTTTAGTTTCCGTATATGAGTGAGAACACATGGTATTTATCTTTTTGTGTTTGGCTTATTTCACTTAGCATAATGTCCTTCATGATCATCTATGTTGCTGCAAATGACAGGAGTCCATTCTTTTTACTGCTGAATAGTGTTCCATGGTATGTGTATGCCACATTTTCTTTATCCATTCATCCATTGGTGGACACTTAGATAGATTCCATATCTTGGCTATTGTGGATAGTGCTGCATAAATGTGGGAGTGCAGATATCTCTTCAACATACTGATTTCATTCCTTTGGAGGTATACCCAGTAATGTGATTGTTGTGTCATATAACAGTTATATTTTTAAAGGAAACTCCATACTGTTTTTCATGAAGGCTCTACTAATTTATATTTCTACCAGCAGTGTGTAAGCATTCCCATTTCTCCTCATCTTCATGAGCATTTTTATTGTTGTCTTTTTGATAATAAACATTCTAACTAGGGTGGGATAATATCTCATTGTGGTTTTGATTTGCATTTCCTTGATGATTAGTGATGTTCAATATTTTTTCACGTATTTGTTGGCTATTTGTATATCTTCATTTGATAAATACCTAGTCAGGTCATTTGACCATTTTTTAATTGAATTTTGTTTTTTTATTATTGAGTTGTTTAAGTTACCTGTATATTCTGGATATTAGCTCCTTATTGAATGAATAGTTTGCAATTATTCTCTCCCATTCTGTAGGTTGTCTTCCAGTCCATTGTTTGTTTCCTTTGCTGTAGAGAAGTTTTTAGTTTGATGCAATCCCAATCGTCTATTTTTGCTTTGCTTCCCTGGGCTTTTAAGGTATTATCTGTAAAAAACCTTAAGACCTATCTTTGCCCAGACTAATGTCCTAAAGCATTTTTCCTATGTTTTCTTCTAGTAGTTTCATAGTTTTAAGTCTTACATTTAGGTCTTAATCCATTTTGAGTTGATTTTTGTATATGGTGAGAGAAGTCTAATTTCATTCTTCTGCATCTGGATATCCAGTTTTCTTGGCACCATTTATTGAAAAGATTATACTTTCCACAGTGAATGTTCGTGGTGCCTTTGTCAAAAATCAGTTGGTTGTAAATACATGGATCTATTTCTGGGTTCTCTATTCTGTTCAATTGTTCTATGTGTCTGTATTTATGCCCATACCATCTGTTTGGGTTGCTATAGATTGGTAGTATCTTTTGAAATCAGGAAATATGATGCCCCTAGCTGTGTTTTTTTGTTTTTGTTTTGTTTTGTTGTTATTGTTTTTGTTGTTGTTTTGGCTCAGGATTGCTTTGGCTATTTGGGATCTTCTATGGCTCAGCTCCGTACAAACTTTAGGATTGTTTTTTCTGTTTCTGTGAAGAATGACATTGATATTTTGAGAAGGATTGCATTGAATCTGTAGATTGCTTTGGGTACAGTGGCCATTTTAACAATATTAATTTTTCTAATCCATCAACATGGGATGTCTTTCTATTTTGTGTGTGTGTGTCCTTTTCAATTTTTTTCATCAGTGTTTTAAATTTGACCTTGTAGAAATTGTTCACTCAGGCCCCAGGAAATAATGAAGCACCATGTGATGGTGACTCTGGAGCCCATGATGGTGGGACATGACAGTATCCCAAACTCTGTGACGCCAGGTTTGGTGGAAGCAAAGTGGCTGGAATGAAGGAACACAACTGTTGCTTAAGCCCTTGGCAGCTGGAGCAGCACCATGTGACTCTACATCCCAGGGAAGAGGGTTTCTCAGTAGCTCAGACTCTAGGGGACTAGTGTAGCTCCAAGGAAACAGAGTACTGGAGTTGTTTGGCCTATAGGATGGGGGATATGCAGGTGTTTGGCTCAGCCAAGGCACTGATTCCCAAGGAGACAAAACATCACTTCAGCTTTGGCCTGGAGGACATATTTGCTGTGGGCAGCCAAGTCACTGTTTCTCTGGGATGCAGGGTGCTGCTTCAACTTGGGAGGTGGGGGATAGGAGTTGATCGTTCTGGGCATCCAAGGTACTGTTTTCCCAGAACACAGACTACCAGCATATTGCTTCAACTTAGTCACAAGGGGCATGACTGCTCTGGGTGGCTATGGGACCATTTCCTTTGGATGCAGAGTGTTGCTTCAGCTGTAGCACAGGGGGCATGGCACCACAGTAACTAGGAAGAATAGAAGGAATGGCTCTGCCAAGGCTTTCTTTCCCCAGGAGGGAGTGTGCAACTTTAGCTCAAGCAGGGTGCAGCAGTGACCAGTAAGGGGTAGATGGAAAATCTCTGCCAAGGTACAGCTTCTCTGAGGGAGAGTTCACAGCTTCAGCTTGGGCCCCAAACTGCAGGGCACAGCAGAGATTGGGAGGGGTAGATGAATCAGCAGCTTGGCTTGGGGGTGTTAAGCCACTGGGTAGAGGTAGTACAGTGTCAGCTAAGCCCCAGGTATGAACAGGACACACCCCAACAGTAGTTCCAGTTCCAAAATGGGCATAGCATAGTAGCTGTGCTGGTCACAGGGGGTGAGACACAATGTCAGCTTCTTCTCTGGGAAGAGCACAGTTGTACGAACTCCATGCAGCTCCCTCAGCTGGGTTTAGTGCCTGTGAGGACTATAGGGGTCCCCAGTGGTGAGGTTTATAGGGGTCCAAGTTGGTAATGAGGGCTGCTGGAATCCTTCTGTTTATCTTGTCCCCACAGAGAGAAGTCCCTCCTGCATCGAGCTGGTCCCAGCTTGGGGGATAGATGGTGGAGACTAGGTGTTTCTTTCTGTCGTCTGTGTGGCTGTCCTGGGTTTCTATGCTCTATGGGTATTCTACTACTCTTCTGATATACCCCGGTGCATTGCTGGTGCTCTCCTTTAGTTATTTTCAACAGCATGTAGTTGTTTATTTTTGTTGTTTTGGCTGTTTTTATGGAGAGGATAAGTACTAAGGGCTTCTAGTCAGCTGTCTTGATGATGTTGTCCTCTATCACAAATCTTCAGATCAAATAGTAAGCTCTCCAGCTTGATATTATTTAAAGATTGTCTTCATGGTTCTTAGTCCTTTGCATTTCATAAATATGTTAGAATTAATTTGACAATTTTACAACAAAAACAAGCAAAAACATCTGCTCTGATGGTGACGAGGATTGCACGTTAAATCTGTAAATCAATTTGGCAAGGACTGACTTGACATGTTCCAATTCGTGAAGATGATATATGCCTTTATTTCTGTAGTTCTTCATTAATTATTCTCCATAGAGTTTTATGTTTCTATACTTAATAATTTTCATGTTATAATTCAATAAAAATTAAAAAATCAATAAATGGCTTAATATATACTTACTACATAATAGTAGATAATAATACAAAATATTTATTGAAGCCGGGCGCGGTGGCTCACGCCTGTAATCCTAGCACTTTGGGAGGCTGAGGCGGGCGGATTGCTCGAGGTCAGGAGTTCGAAACCAGCCTGAGCAAGAGCAAGACCCCGTCTCTACTATAAATAGAAAGAAATTAATTGGCCAACTAATATATATATAAAATTAGCCGGGCATAGTGGCGCATGCCTGTAGTCCCAGCTACTCGGGAGGCTGAGGCAGTAGGATTGCTTGAGCCCAGGAGTTTGAGGTTGCTGTGAGCTAGGCTGTCGCCACGGCACTCACTCTAGCCTGGTCAACAAGCGAGACTCTGTCTCAAAAAAAAAAAAAAAAATATTTATTGAGCATTTTCCCTGTGCTTTCATTCACTTTTCAGTATTTTATTTCATCTTCACTACAATCTTATCAGTGAATGTTTTGATCACCGTCATTAAATGTAAAGCTGAGATTACATAGGTTATATAATATACCTGAGGTCACACAGGTGGTTTGTGATAGTAACAACACCCAAATCTAGATCTATCAAATATCAAAACCCATGCTCTTAAAACCGACACTCTATAGCTTTTCATAGATGCTCCATTTATAGTTTCATAATTTGGACTATAACAATGGGTGGATTTTTAGACTTGCATTTTCTATATTTATTATAAATTGCTTTCATAAATATTGATAAACTTTCTGATAAAAATGTATTTAGAGAGATTGCAGGATGTGATTCAAAATGTTAATTTAATCGAAAAGTGTCCTAGTGTTACATTGCCTAGTAACCAAATGCCTGAGCAATCATCTGAACTTAATTTTTATATTTAGTTTCTGCATATATAGAATGGAAATAATAATTCCTAACCTTCTTTCATCAGGTACTATTGAAACTATTCAATAATATCTTTAAGATGAAAGTATTGTAACAGCCTTTATAAATTACATATGGCTTTGAAAGTCTATTACTTTATATATATATATATATGTGTGTGTGTGTATATATATATATATATATATATATAACGAATATATTTGGAGTATTTAAAATAATAATTACTTGGTTGCCCCAGAGCCAGTACCCCTTTCACTAGTTTATTCTTACTAATTCTGTAGAAGAAATAGAAGATAATGAAATATTGCTTTATTTATGTTTCATATTAGGTAGGGTGACTATATATCCTAGCTTTCCTGGGACAGTCTAGGTTAGTTCATATTTACCCAGTCTAATGATTAAAGGAAGTTTTTTTAACTCTCATCAGGAAAATGATTTAAAAATATCATGTGGATACCTTAACATTAGGTGATAATTTGCTTTTTTTTTTTTTTTAAGTCCAGGAAGACCAAAATTTCTCATTTGAATTTTGCCTTTTTCAATATAGTTTACTTAAATTCTAAAAATATGCCCCTCTAAGATTGTTTCCATATATTTAAAATTGACTTAACACTTGTGTTATTTTTTAACCAGATTGCAGTTTATCATTTACATGATAAAAGTGAAGTTTATATGTGTAGTTAAGGCCCAAGATTCACTATTTCCTGTATACATGTCAAAACATGTGCTCTTGTTATGTTGTCGGGCTGTATTGCTTTGTTTTGTTTTGTTTTTTTTTTCCTAGATTGCCAAACTTAAATTTCAAAGTCCCAAATGGAAGTTCTCTTGATGTAGTGAACGTGGATTAAATGAGTGGAGATGTGCAAGTTACTTGGTTGTGCTAATATCTACTGTCATTTATACCAAACCCTGATTAAGAGAATTGTGTGTTTTGTTACCTCAATTTTCCATAACGTTGGATTCACTTGGTAGATTGCTTAGTATTTCCATCACCACACGTTCGAGGTATTAAAGGGTAAACAGGTGTATGGAAGGAACCAAATAAAGCTAAAGGAATCAAGAACAAACTTTCTACAGCCTCATCCCAGAGCCACAGGAACTCCGGAAACATATTGGCGTTTAATGAAAGGATGTTTTCTTAACATTTTTATAACTTAAAAATCCCACCTTGGGAACAATCTCATAGAAAGGTTGACATTACTCAAAGGAACTTTTAAGTTTACCCTCTTGCCAGAATAGAACTGAACAGATATTTTTATGTGACAATTTCTTAAACAACAAGATTTGGGTTTTGTTGATGTTTTTTTTATCTGCTGTTTTTGTTTTGTTTGTTTTGTTTTCAGCTTTTACCAATCTTATTATCCAAGTGGCATTTGTTTGTTTGTTTTCCCAACCCTTGTATTGAATAATGCAGAAGCTGGTTGGCCTTTCCCTCCTTTTGGTCCTAATTGACCAAAAGGGCAAATTTTTTGTTTTATTAATATTGAAGCAGAATTCATTTTTATTTATTTTTTTTTTCTTTTTGGTCATTTCAATTAACATTTGAGAGGAAGGTTACATCATTAACTATGTGAGCTGAAATCACTAGCTTGATACTGAAATTTATTTCCTCATTATTCAGAAAATGTCTCCTTTTGTGTTTAGGTCATCTGGGCATGAGCTTTCTTTTTTCTATGTGAATGGAGAAGGGAAAAGTAAAAAAGTATATTCTCATTGAGAACTCAAAAATGTTCTCATTTTCAGAAGATAACCTTGCATTGTGATTCCAGGTACATTTACATTTGGGGAAAACATATTGCTGTTGCTGTTTCATAATAAGAAAATGAAAGAGCATTTAGATTGAAAGGGAAATGTTAATGCCAGTGCAAATGAGTTGCACATTCTTAAGAAAAAGAGAATAGAGAAAGGTGACCTAAAATAATAATAAACAAAAAATGGAATCAATGAAGGAATATATTTTTTCCACGTGCTTTAGAGAAAAATTTAACTCTAAGGAAAAACTTTATGTTTTAAATATATTACTGTAAATTTTCTGATATTCACAAAGTCCTGAAGTCGATGCTGATGCTTGAGATATTCTTTTATGTGTTTACTCTGCTGTCTTGGTCACTGGAGGCAGATGTGGAAGGCAGTAATTCTCCTTCAGAGACTTGCTAATATCACCAGAAAAACTCAAAATGAGTTACAAGAATAAAATGGAATTTTAAAGGAATTCTTTTCTTACACATTGTGAACCTGCCAACTTCAGACTGGATAAATTAATTATGCTCTGATAGCTTAGCCCCAGACAGCCAACCTTTGAGGATCTATTCTTCTCTATAATCAATATAGCAATTTAGCATTTAAACCTCCCTCCAAGTGAAAGGGTATAGAACTCATTGTGAAAAAATTTTTATATTCTATTCATTGTCCTTTCTTGGTAATGTAAAACTATTTTAGTAATAAACTCAAAAATTAAAAAGCAAACTTAGTATTATGGCTATTACTTCCTTCAAATTGAACATAAAAATTTAGCTAGGATCAACTTATGAAAAATGTATCTTCAGGCAAAGGACATTAAAAATGATTAAAATAAAAAGCATATGTGGTTTAAAATGGGGAAAATCATCATTTTTAGTTAAAGAAAATCAAATATTAAAAGTAAATACACCAAGTAAGAATTATAGAATAAAAGTTATTAAAATGACATGAATGGTCTCATATGCTAGGCATTTCCTTTATATTTAAAACATATAAATTATATAAATATATACTATCTTAATATATAAATTATATGTACAAACATATAAATATATTTAAGCTCTGCTAAGCAAATAGGAATATTGCTTATTTTAATAACTGACATGCAATAAAATTTCCAAGCCTTTTTTCCCTAAGTTTTTCAAATTTTGCACACAAGAGCTTTTTAAATTAATGACAATTAAAATATTTAGAAATATTAATTCTGTATAAGATTTATCATGTTCTAAGCCAAAGATATATAAACTCTTATTGGAAAAGTGGTGACTAGTCACAGTTTTCTCTTAAAAAATCATAAAAGTTTAAAACTACCCCCATTTTGCTTATCTGTTTCTTCTTTATGTGGTATAATCTCAACACCTTCCCCTTTTCATGACTTTTTCAGGAATTCTTTTTTCATGGTTTTATTTCTTTGTGTATTTTATTAATATCAAATCTGTTGTACAAATTATAAAGGCTGAAAGTGACAGGGGGCACAGCATAATGCATGAAATTTAGAGATAAGCATTTAAAAAAGATGATAAAATATCTCCAATGAGGAGCCTTTTCTAATACACACTATTTTTTCTAACTATATCTATACTAAGTAACTAACTATGCATGACTAAGACCCATTCTACAATGATAAGAGTATTATATTTGCCTCTGACTCACCATGTCAGGTCAACGAAAATAGGACATGGAACTAGACCTACTATATTGCAGCTCATTTCTATGTGGCTTACTTACTTATTTAATTATGCTAACAGGAATTGAATACCTTCTTTATTTTTCTGAAAATGCAGGTTATGAGTGATCTTTATTTTCTCTTTTTAAAATTTTCTTTTTGACTGAAATTAATAATTCTCATTCAAGCAAAGCCAATTGGGGTCCACCTCTTCGCAAACTGTTCTTTCTTTCTATGGGTTTGAAGGCAGAGTTCACCTTTGTTCAGACACCTTGAATCAAAGCCAAATCAATTTAAAATTTATCTATACATTTCACTATGTCTCATACCACTTCCTGGAAATGATCATATTTGTATGGACTGTATATGTAGAGTTTGAATGTTCAGCAAATGTGAACAATACCTTTTTCAAGAATAATAACAATAAACTAGAACTTATTGGAGATTAATAGCAGAGGAGAAAATTCAGCCTGTTACAGAACAAAATATCCTTCCATTTTATATTAACAAACAGTTTACTTTTTTCTCATTTTGATATTCTGATTTAAAGGAATAAAATAACTCTTTGTTAAATAAGACTTTGGAGCTGGAAGTTAGGGGTGAGATGTGCAAGTTTCTTTTACCTCCCTCCCCCCAAAAAAATTATTTTTTGTAAATGTTGGTTTTGGACACTAGATATAGCTACTTTTCTGTAACATACAATATTTCTGATAACTCTTATATAATTCAAGTGTACTGAATTTTTCCTCCTGTTTCTTAAGCCAGAAATATCTGTTCTTCAAAGAAAGAAAAATGTTTTTATTTTCAGTGTTTTGACTTTAAGCATTTTAAATCTATAGTTGTAATGTTTCTATAATTCGTTTTTTTTTTTTTTTTTTTTTTTTGAGACAGAGTCTCGCTTTGTTGCCCAGGCTAGAGTGAGTGCCGTGGCGTCAGCCTAGCTCACAGCAACCTCAAACTCCTGGGCTCGAGTGATCCTTCTGCCTCAGCCTCCCGGGTAGCTGGGACTACAGGCATGCGCCACCATGCCCGGCTAATTTTTTTATATATATATATCAGTTGGCCAATTAATTTCTTTCTCTATTTCTAGTAGAGACGGGGTCTCGCTCTTGCTCAGGCTGGTTTTGAACTCCTGACCTTGAGCAATCCGCCCGCCTCGGCCTCCCAAGAGCTAGGATTACAGGCGTGAGCCACAGCGCCCGGCCTATAATTCGTTTTATTTCATTTATATTATTACACATATTTGGTTGTATATGTCTACTTATATATGATTTCATTTTAAGAATAGAATTATTATTTAATAAAATAAACACATAAGAGTCTTAGCAATATTTTAATGCATTCCAAGTAAAAAGAAGTAAATGTTATTATCCAACTTGTCATTACTTACTAAACTACTCCGTGAGACTGAGTTATTTAGCCCCAAAGAAATATATATTTCTATTTGGCATATGTGTCTTTGATAATGCCATTGTCATTCTAAAAAGTAGTTTTATAATATCTATAAAGTTTATGGCATGTATGAAGTGAGAGCTAGACTATAAATTAAATTTACCAAATTACAGAAATAACTGGATGGCAAAATGGGCTTCTTTTGTCTTGGTTTTGGATCAGGATGCAGAGGCCAAAAGTAAATAAGTATGTGTCAAGTAACATATTCTAAGGGTAGGTGTTATTTATATAAGACCTCAAAAGGGAGTAGTTAAAAACTTTCTTGGGTTCTATAGTTTGATTGGTATTTAAGTTACACAGTATGCCTGCTTTTCAAAACTCAGTAAAGATGCACTTAAGGTTTGTGCATTTATTTTTATGTAAAAACTACTTGGTTTCTGGCACTTGAAAAGTATTATCAATATGTATATATCATTATTAGCAGCAGCAACAGAAGTGTAAACATAATCACTATCCTGGTAATATTTGGATCAGTGAGGCAGGAAAGAAACACATGCCCGTTCTGTTTTTTTTTCCTGGTTTTTTGCTTTGTTTTGTTTTTCTTTGTTTGTTTGTCTTCAAGCTCAACTAAATAAAGTCAAGTGATTAATGTACCTACAGATGTTAGAGTCAGACTCCTGTCACATCTACTCTTGGGAGGTAATCAAATAGATCTTTAACTCTAATGTTGAGCAAAATATGTACAGAAAGCAATGCTGACAATGCATTTAAGATATTGTGCTAATTATAAATATTAGTTATATTCATATTTAGGTTCCCAAGACAAGGTATACAATAAATACAGACAAAACTAAACACTAGTTCTAGGATTCTATGCATTCTGAAACAAAAGATTTGAAGAACTGAAGCACATGATGCAGCCCAGTAGATGATAAGTTAAGATTTTCTGTGTCCCTCCTTCACCTAAACTATGGCACAGTTACTTAAAGAAACTGGCAATCTAAAACCAGGCAGCCAAAAAGAAAAAAAATAGAGATAAAAGCTAAATAAAAACTGAGATCTCAAAAACCTTCCTAAATTCTTAAAAGCCAAAATTGGCCAGATTAAACAGAAATTTTCAAAGAAAAAAAATTTTAAATAAAGGCAAAACTTAAGATGCTTAGCAATCCAGAAACTTCTCAGAAGTCATTTACTTTGCAAAACCAGAGAACTGCCATCTTTTACTCACACATAGGAATATAATTTCAAATGAAGGATCTACTAAGACTAAGACAAAGACTTAACGTAAAGACCTGAAGAAAGCAACCTGTTTTTATTTTGATTTAGATTTGGCATGGCAGAGCATGAAAATTGTTTCACTGCAGTGAAACATAAGGGATCTTCAGATGAAGTCTAGATGTTAAACTCATTTGGTATTGAGAAACAGTAGGAGGTAGGAGGTGTAAGAAGAAATACTGCCTGTGCAAGAATAATGTGCGAAGAACAAACAAAAAAAAATGGGAACTATGAAACCCTCTGTGGAAATATAAAATTAATCAAAATGTAGACCAGTTGGTGAGGGAGAAAAAAGTCAGAGAAGTATCTCAAGACTTTCCCTGAAGGACAAACAACAAATAACTTTTAGATGTTTAGAGAGTGTATCATTTTCTAATTAGTCCTACAAAATACTAATATGTGTTAATTTAAAATATTAAATTATTCAGGGCTTCTCCGAGTTTTTGCTCTGTTAATGTAAAGTACAAATCTCCAAAAAGTGAAATAATGTACAATATTTCCCAAACTTGTTTAATGAGAATCATTTTTTAACTTTGAGAATTTGGTACAACTAATATTCCACAAAACCCCCTTGAAAATACTAACTTAAATTAAGTGTGAAGCGTGAAGGAAGAGAATAACAGCTATCAAGAACTTCCATTTCAACAAACATATTGCAATGGAGGCAGCTAGCTCAGTGCTGTAAATATGGAGAGAAGTAAGTTATTATAGTCCTTGCCCTTAAGAGCATATATGGGGTCTCAGAAATGTCTCAAAATAAGGACTGATAGGAGAAAACAAAAAATAAAGAAGAATGCCTGTGGGATTTGCAAGAACCTTATATTTTCTCACTTTGTAAAACTGAAGAGTACAGTTTATATTTAAAGGCCAAGAAAATTAAAAAATACCAAAAAACCCCAAAAAACTAAGTTACTCTGTAAGAGAATGGTAAATGGAAAAAAATAGCTTAAAGGCTAAATCAATAGTAAGGCTCAAATTTACCAGTACATAAGAATGCTATGTATATGAGAAAAAGTCATCAATTTTAAAAGGATTTGAGTCTATTTAAAATGCTCTGAAATAGTTTTCTTTCTTTTCCATACTTTGCACTGATTCCTCAAGCCAGTGACCTCTCCATTCTGAACTCACACACCCAGTAGATTTCTTTGGCTATTTCACTGTGTCTATTTGGAGTCTAAGTCCAAGAAGTAATTTTATAGTTTTTATATAACCTGTTTAACACATCAAACACTGTTGATCACTCTCACTTCATCGATCCATCTTTGGTTTCCATGACATTCTCTCTACTCTTTCTACTTTGAAACTTCTGTGCCTGCTTCAAAAGATTCTCTTGTATTCCTCAAAACTCTCACTTGAACTTTCTTCTCTATCCACCCTCTGTGGCTGAGCTAATCTACTCTCACAGCTTCATTTATGACTGTTTGATTAGATCATGTGAATATTTCCAGTCCATAATACTCTACTGACTTCCAGAATGGGTATCTACATACCTACTAGTCATCTCAACCTATATGCAATGTAAACTCAAAATATGCATAACTGATCTTGTTATTTTATGTCTGCCATTTGTTACTCCATTTATATGTTCAATATCAATAAATATAATACAGCCTTTAGAAAAGTTGTCTGCTGAGACAGAAACCTGTCAGATATCACTGACCTTAACCCCAATCCATCATATCCAATATGATCTCTAGCCCATTACCAAACCTAATAGTTTTAACTTGTTCTCAAAACTAATTCCTATTCTGCCAACTGTGTCATCAGTGCATTAGTTCAGTCCTCATTGTTTCTCACCTAGATGATTATACCAACCAACTAAACTTTTATTTCAGTATTGTAATGGCAAAACCTTTGGAGTCTGAGGTGTGACTACTTGGAAGTAGCCCCTTTAACCTGTGATGTTATAACACAACTATGTGTAAAATTTTTGCCTTTTATAAAATTATACAGTAATTCCACAAAACATTTTCATCCTCAAGCCACACCCAACTCCTGAATGTGGGACCATATGGGACCTTAGAAAGTGGATACCAGGAACAGATCCAAGCTGAAGGAATAGAGAAAGAACCATCTGGCAGAAAGTCACACATGCAAACCGGAAGACCCATTAATCTTTCTAAGCAAAACTGCTCTCTTCCACCTGAAAACCTCATAGGACCTTGAATGGTCTACCTTTCAAAAGTAGAAGAAATATCTGATTCCCTCAACTTTATAAAAATTTGGGAAAACTTATTTAGGCCACAGTATAAGTCCTGATTTTTCTCTCCAGATTCCACAGGAATTCCTCAATTAAAATTTAAACAGTTCTCATAGGGTATTCCACAATCTGCATACCTCATATTTAATGAGGTCACACTTTTATGATGATGGCATTTGACACCATGATTCATTCTTCTCAGAGGCAAATGAGGCTCTAATAAAAATTATTAAAAAAAATATTTTGGGGTAGATCTTATTCTGATTACAAAAGGAATATAATTTATACATCTGTACACACATATTCAAGCAATATAGAAGAGAAGACAAAAAATTTGTTCATGATCATGATTCAGTTAGGGGCAGAGGAAGGGTAAAGGTTAGTATACATTATGCATATATTATTTGATAATAAAAATAGTAGTTTTACATTTTAAACATTTTCCAGGTTCCTCAAAATTGCCATATCACAAATGGTTTGGAAAGTTATGTATGAGTCAAAATGTCCTGCTGTGTATTCTTCTATCTACAAATCATTGTCTGTATTTTTCATTCAAGTGATATCTGGAAAACTAATGATTCTTTTCTCTGGAGTATAACAGTAATGCATGCTTATTCCTGATAGCATCAAAAATGTAAAAAATCTAATGGTGAAAATTAAAATTACCAATAAGCCAACTACACAATACTTTTAATTTTAATTTATTTCTTTATATTGTTTTTTTCTACCTATACAGATTTAATCCAAGAAGCTACATAACAGCAGAATAATTCAATATATTTAAAAATTAAGAAATTATAAGGAGAAAGTGAAATAGAAACTCACCCCCGCAAAAAAATGTTTATTTAAAAATGCCTAATAATTAAGAATTTTTTAAAAATATAAACAAGACAGAAATAAGGAGACCTTACTAATATTAGGAAGGAGAAAAAAGCTACAATTAATAATAAACAAAATATGTAAAACATTTTATTAAATAGGTAAAATTTTATACAAATAAATTTGAAAATTTGATAGAAAAGAACAGATATTTTTGTTGGTTTTTTAACAGTTTGAGATATACTATATATATTATAAAGTCCACTTGTTTATTTTTTTTTTTATCTTTTCTTTCTTCTTCATTTCAGAATAATACAGAGGTGCAATGTTTTGGTTATGTGGTTGCTTTTGTACTGCTTGAGTCCAAGTTTTAAGTGTGCTCATCACCCAGATAGTGTACATTGTACCCCTTAGGTATGATTTTGTCTATCCCCTCCTCCCCACTCCCACCTGCTTGACTTCCATTGAGTTTTACTTCCGTCTGTGCACCTGAGTGCTAATCACTTAGTTCCAATTTAATAGTGGGTACATGTGGTGTTTACTTTTCCACTCTTGTGATACTTTACTTAGGAAAATGCTCTCTAGTTCCATCCAGATTGTTGCAAAAGGTATTAATTCATTTTTTATGGCTGAGTAGTACTCCATGGTATACATACATATACCACATTTTATTAAATCACTCATGAATTGATGGGCACTTGAGTTAGTTCCACATCTTTGCAATTGTGAATTGTGCTGCAATAAACATTCTAGTGTCTTTTTGATAAAATGAGTTTTTTCTTTTGGGTGAATACCCAATAGTGGGATTGCTGGATCAAATGGTAGGCCTACTTTGAGTTCTTTGAGGAATCTCCATACTGTTTTCCATAGAGGTTGCACTAGTTTGCAGTCCAACTAGCAGTTTACATAAGTGTCCCTTTCCACATCCATGCCAGCATCTATTGTTTCAGGACTTTTTGATAAAATCTATTCTCACTGGGGTTAGGTGATATCTCATGTGGTTTTGATTTGCATTTTTCTGATGATTATTGACATTGAGCATTTTTTCATGTTTATTTGCCATTAATTTATCTTCTTTTGAAAGCTTCTGTTCATGTCTTCTGCCCACCTTTTAGTGTTTTCTTTCTTTCTTTTTTTTTTTTTTCCTGCTGATTTGCTTGAGTTCCTTATAGATTCTGGTTATTAGCCCTTTATTAGATATATAACATTCAAATATTTTCTCCCATTCTGTAGGTGGTCTATTTGCTATGTTGATTGTTTCTGTGGATGTGCAAACGGTTCTTAATTTAATCAAGTACCATTTATTTTTGTTGTTGCTGTGATTGTTCTTGGGGTCTTCTTCATAAATTCTTTGCCTAGGCTGAAGTCTATAAGAGTTTTTCCAACATTTTCTTCTAGAATTCTTATAGTTTCATATATTAGATTTAACTCTGTGGTCCATCTTAATGGAATTAATTTTACTGAGTGGTGAGAGATATGGATCTTATTTTAATCTACTACATCTGGCTATCCAATTATCCCAGCACCATTTATTGAATAGAGATTCTTTCCCAAATGTATATTGCTGTCTATTTTGTCAGAGATCCGATGGCTATATGTGACTGGTTTTATATCTGGATCCTCTATTTTGTTCCATTGGTATATGTCTCATTTTTGTGCCAATACCATGGTGTATTGGTTGCTATAGCCTTGTAGTATAGCTTAAAGTCTGATAAAGTGGTGCCTTTAGATTTGTTCCTTTTACCTAAAGTTGCTTTGGCTATTCAGGCTCATGTCTGGTTCCAAATGAAGCATAGAATTATTTTTTCTAGATCTGCAAAAAATAACATTAGTATTTTGATGAGGATCTCATTGAATCTGTAAATCACTTTGGATAGTATGGACATTTTAACAATGTTGATTCTGCAGATCAATGAGCATGGTAAATTTTTCCATTTGTTTACATCATCTGCAGTTTTCTTCCTCAGTGATTCACAGTTCTCTTTGCAGAGATCTTTCAACTTCTTGGTTACATATATCCCTAGGTATTTTATTTTCTTTGTAGCTATTATAAAAGGTATTAAGTCTTTGATTTGATTCTCAGCTTGACTGTTGTTGGTGTATAGGAATGCTACTGATTTGAATACATTGCTTTAGTAACCTGAGACTTGGCTGAATTTATTTATCAATTCCAGGATTCTTTTGCTAAAATCTTTGGGGTTTTCTAAATATAAGATTATATCATCAGCAAAGAATGATAGTTTGACCACCTCTTTCCCAATTTGGATACCCTAAACTTCCTTCTCTTGCCTTATTGCTCTGGGTAGGACTTCTAGCACTGTGTTGAATAGAAATGTTGACAGTAGCCATCCTTGTCTTGTTCCAGTTATGAGTGGGAATGCTTTCAGCTTTTCCCCATTGAGTATGATGTTGGCTATGAGATTTTCATATATGGCTTTTATAATTTTGACATATGTTCCATCTATGCCTATTTTGTTGATTGTTTATATCATGAAGGGGAGCTAAATTTTTTTGAGTGCTTTTTCTGCATATATTGAGATGATCATATGATCTTTGTTATTGTTTCTGTTCATGTGGTGACTCACATTTGTTGATTTACCTCTGTTGAGCCTCCATGCATCCTTAGGACGAAGCAAACTTAGTCATGGTGGATTATTTTTTTGATGTGGTGTTGGTTTTGGTTTGCTATTATTTTTTTTTTTCTTCTGACCGTGCTTTAATGGGGTTCCCTTTAAACTTACATGATGCGGAAGACCCTGAGCACAAGCTCTCACACACTTATATACTCTAAGGAAGGAGGGAAGTGATGGGGATAGGTTAAAAGCGCTCGAGGGTTATTACTGATAGGCCAAGCTAAGATCCTTCATATGCATACTTATAGAACGGGCCAGGACTTACTCTGCGCATGCGCTGAACTTGTTTACTACAGGCGAGCCACCGGAAATCGGCGCCATCTTGTAATGGCGTTGTCACCGCGCCCCACATCTCCCCCTGTTTTATTAATTTAATGAGAGCTGAGCAACCGTTCAGCACCGTCCTTCAACCGTGCGATCAAGGTTGCAGAGCCTCACTTTCACCAGCAACCACCTTACCTCGTGCAATGAGCAAAACTCGGAGGTGTGCAAAGGCTGGCTGTGGGATAGGAGACATGCCTTATCTGGTGCAATGGGAGAAATCCCTCAGAGTGCAAAGGCCATGTCTGCCAAAATACCTGGGGGTAGGAGCGCGTGCAACCCAAAACTAGGCTAACCCTTAAGCATGGTCAACCACACCTGTGTAGGCTGTCCCAGTTCAAGCGCAGCAAATGCCTGTGCCAATACCACATGGTCCCTCTGTCTCTGGGCCTGCAGCCTACAGATGCACCACAGTCCGCCGCCAGCCGCAGCAAGCAGCAAGACGGCCGTGGCTGCAAGACCGAAACAGAGTCATAGAGCTAGGAGCTTTAACAGAAACAGGAATGTATCTAGGCAAGCGGGTAACAATGGCAGAGGGGTGAGATGTGGCATTCTAACACAATGTATAATTGCACGTATTAGAGGAACAGTTCACATGTGTACCAGAGGGTTTTTCCGTGGATACCACCCAGATAAACGGGGGCCAAACCCAGACAGGTGTAGGGGCAAAGGTCGAGTTTCGCCCTCCCGCAATCACCCTCACAGAACCTTCAAAAGAGTCGCTAAGATTCCATGCGAAACTAGCATTCCCTGCCATACCCCCAGCCACCAATGGACAGGGGGGCCAAGTCCGTGCAGCTTCCGTTAACCCCACACAAAACACAAAGTCCCCTTCAAGGAGAAGGATCTATTTCCCTCCAGTTAAGCAGGGGAAAACTGATGCGTCATGTGTCACAGGCAACGGCAGGGAAGCACTGACAGGATCCCCCAGCGTGGCTCCACTGCCATCCTCGCGATCATCCATACTGTCGTCAGGAGGAGTAGCCAGCACGTCTTCATGCTGCTCCAGAGGCTGCTGCACCGTTCTAGTCAGCCGCGTGGGCACCCAGATGGGATTGTCCTGGTCCTGTGGAAAAATACAAATAGCTCCCCTGGATCTCATTAACACTGGATCCGGGCCTTTCCATAGATTAGACAACACATCTTTCCACTTCACTAATTCTTTCTGTGGCGGAGCAGGCGTGACATGCCTGTCTGCTGCCGAACGTCCCTTGACATCTAAATTTAAAAAATTTAAAGTAAAGAGAGCAAAGGAAAGGCGTCCTTTGGGTGATAGCCCTAGCTGTAGGGCATCTCCCCCTTTTTGTTTTTGTAAGTACATTTTGAGCGTGCCGTGAGCACGTTCCACGATGCCTTGTGCTTGAGGGTTGTAGGGAAGACCGGTACGGTGCTCCACACCCAAGCGAGTGCAAAACTGCTGAAAAGATTTTGAGGTATAAGCTGGGCCATTATCTGTCTTAATAACCCGGGGCTTGCCCCAGGCTGCCCAAGCTTCTAGGCAGTGAATGGGAGACTCACACATCACGTCTCCTAGAACTTTGACTCCTGAGGCCCTAAAGGCTCTTCATAAGGTAGAAGAAGCCATTCAAAAGGCGCAACTAGTGAGCATTCAACACCATGATCCTTTCTCCCTCTGTGTACTCCCTTCTCCTACGCTCCCTACGGCAGTGCTTTGGCAGGATGGTCCCCTTTTATGGGTGCATCCTCAAGCCTCTCCAGGAAAGGTGATTGGCCATTATCCTACCTGTGTGGCCGAGATAGCTTTAAAGGGTATTAGTTTGGCTGTGTCCCATTTTGGACGTCACCCTGATAGCCTGATTTGTCCATATACTGCCAATCAGGTAAACACCTTATGTGCCACTCTTGATGCATGGGCCATATTGAGATGCACCTTCCCAGGGAGCATTGACAACCATTATCCCAAACATGCCTTGTTGCAGTTTGCAATGCGGAATGAGCTTATTTTCCCAAGAGTAACTTCACTGCTACCTTTGGTTGATGCCTTGAATGTGTATACCGATGGCTCTAAGACGGGTATTGGGAGCTATGTCATTCAGGACAAGGTGTATACCAAACAGTTTAACTATTCTTCTCCTCAGCTAGTAGAGTGTGCCGTAGTCGGTCTGGTTCTCAGTACCATCACTGAACCTATCAACATCATCTCAGACTCCTTTTATGTGGTCAACGCAGTTAAACAGTTAGAGAACTCCTTTCACATTCTTGCCAAGAGTACAGTCTTTTCTGTATTTACAGAAATTAGGAATACTATTCAAAATAGGAAAAACCCATTTTCCATTCAGCATATCAGAGCTCATTCCTTGTTACCTGGACCCATGGCTGTGGGAAATGCTATGGCAGATCGCGCCACTCGCGCCCTCTGGGTGTCTGATGGCCACGCCGCTGCCATAGACTTTCATAAACTTTATCATGTGCCAGCTGAAACCTTACGACTTAAGTTCAACATCACGCGTGCAGATGCTCGTGAGATTGTACTGCAATGTCCAAGTTGTGCTCCTTATCGCACTGTTGTTCATACGGGCGTGAATCCTAGGGGTTTGCGTCCTCTACATATGTGGCAAATGGATGTAACTCACGTCCCATCCTTTGGGAAGCTTCAGTATGTTCACGTGTCTGTTGACACGTGCTCAGGCGTCCTTCATGCCACGCCTCTGGCTGGAGAAAAGGTTTGCTATTATTTTATTTAGAACTTTTACATCTATGTTCATAAGGGATATTGGTCCATATTTTTCTTTTTTTGTTGTGTCTTTTCCTGGCTTTGGTATCAAGGTGATACTGGTTTTGTAGAATGAGTTGGGGAGGATAACCTCCTTATTGATGATATGGAGTGATTTCTTCACTATAAGTACCAGCTCTTCTTTGTAGGTCTGGTAGAATTTGCCTGTGAATCAATCTGATCAGGGGCTTTTTTGGTTGGAAAATTTTTAATTCGTTTCAATCTCATTGCCTATCATTGGTCTATTCAGGAGTTTTACTTCTTCCTGATTGAGTCTTGGGAGGTTGTGTGTTTCCACAAATTTGTCCATTTTTTCATTTTCTAGTTTGTGTGCATAGAGATTTTCATTGTATTCATGGATGATGTTTTGTATTTCTGTGCTATCAGTTGTAAAATATCTCCTTTTTCATTTCTGATTGAATTTATTTGGGTCCTTTCTCTTCCATTCCTCATTAATCCAGCAAGAGGTCTATTAATTTTGTTTATCTCTTCAAAGAACCAACCTCTTGTTTCATTTATCCTTTGTATTTTTTTCTGTTTCATTTAATTCTGCTCTAACTAGAACATAGAAAAAAAATGGTAAATTTCTAAAAGATTATATGAAGCCATGAAGCTAGCAAAAGAAACTCAAACAAGAATCCGTATTTATATTGGTTGTCTGTCTCTACCAACTCTCACATATGAACATATGTATAAAATACTAGATAATACTACCAATCAGCAGCAATAATTTATTGATACAGTAAAACATCCTGATCTGATAGAGTTTAGTCTGGGAAGAAAGCAATAAAGAACTTCAGAAATCTTCATTCAGACATATTAAAAATAACAAATGACAGTCTGAAAAGAAGTCTAAAAGTATTTGTTAAACATCACCCAGTATTTATTTTGTAATAAAACATTTAGCTTATTTTAGAATAAAAGGAAATAACTTAATCTTATAAACATAAGCAACAGAAACATACTTAATAAAAAAGAACGGATTTTTAATAAAATCAGATATGAAGGAAAGATTTATTATTACTACCAAAAATGTCCTCTGTTTGTACATATAAAATCATATAATTATATGAATATATAATATAAAATAATATATACTATATTTTGATTTTTTATTTAAAAACTAATGATATAAGAATATATGCTTTAATAATAAAGCATATTGAATAAAACACATAAACACAATATATGTATATATTCATTAACATATATTTGCTATATTAATAAATTAAAATATATACTGAAATTATATAAATTATATATCTATTCATTCCCTACATTAACAAAATACACCTGCTACATGAGTTGCATTCTTGAACTTAGTACAAGCCATCACAATAATACCTTATAGTGCAGCCAAGAATGAGTAGAATATTAAGTCTCTAATACCACTATATAACAAAGACATTTTATATGTAATTGTATGCTATAATGGAGAACATGGGAAATAATATAAATAATCTCCCTGGACTGTGGCTGGATTATTTTCAGTAATTTTATGTGATTCTTTTTTAATGTATAGGGATTTTTGTATTTCCTTTTATTTCCTATAAGCTGTGTATTTAGAGTTTATAGTAATCTATGGAGTCATAAAGAACATGATTGGATTTTTGGTTTATTTTATTTTTGTTTATTTGTTTTGAAATTGTGGTAATACATCTCCTGCTTTTGCTTTTCACCAGTATCCTAAGAAGATTATAATGAATCTACATTCACCACATTGCCTATAAAATAACGTACACATCTGCTAATTTGATGGGAAAATTTTCTATTATCTATATTTAACTTTATTTCTTTTATTTGAAGTGAGACTAAACATTTAGAAACAGTTTATTAATAATTCAGATATCTGTATATTATGAACATTTTTAAACACATCTTTCTACTAGAGTATTGATGTTTTCTTATTGAATTGGAAATATTATTTTTATATTTGTTGCACATTTCTTTTTTAAATTGTAATTTTAGAAAAAGTCATTAAAGAAATACATATTAATGTCCAATATATGGCAGGCAGTATGTGAAAGCCTGAGGTGCTCTGTTGTAATCTTTAGGGAACTCATAGAATGGTAGGTAATACAGACATGAAAATGCTTAGTATCAATATGAATGTGATAAGTGGTCTCAAATAGCAGGCAAAAGCTTCTAGGGAGCAAAGAGAAGCATTCAACCAGATTTTTTTTTAATGTAGTCAACTATATAACTTTTTCCTTTTTATCCAGAATTAAATTATTGGAAAGCCACTGCCCATCCAGAGAACTTAATTATGTACCTATGTTTTTTTGGATCCATATGTTTTCTTAAAATTGTGTTAATAATTTTTGGTTGTATTGCACCGTAGTCTGAAATGTCACCTGCACAACTTCTGCTATTTTTAATGTGCTGAGATAGTCTATGTAGTCTGGCATATAAGTGATTTTTTAAAAGTATTCCCCTGTGAACAGTAGGGAAAAGAGTTCTTTATTGCCATCTCTGAAACAAAATAAAATAATGGGGAGAGAAGGAAAGGAGACACAGGGGAAATGTTTTAATCTTTATAACAGTCATCAGAGATCAGAGAACAATGATGAGAACTCTGGATGTTTACTTTGTTTTGTTCTTAGTGCAATTTTTGGATCTCTGAGGAAAAAAAGGAAATCTCAGGAGAGGGACATAGCTACTACCCTTTTGTGATGGGCTGAGTCTGCAGTTTTTGTCACAGAAGTATGAATAGACAGGCCACCAATTGCTTCTCTCAATCTAGTTCCATCAGTTACAGGGTAAAAATTATTACAGATTCTGAAAAATCAATTTTTCTGCCTTAGCAATTCAATGTTATTCAAGTTTTGTTGTTTTTAAAACTATGTACATACTTTAGTAAGAAGCTGGGAGAAGCACTGTCAGGCCCATTTACAAGATCAAACTTTGTCTAAGAAGTCAAAGTGAACATTATAAAAAGTCAATCAGATACAGATATCTTAATATCTTAAAATAATATTCTAATATCTTAAAATAAAATGTAAACACCTTGTATGGCAGAGAAGGTAACTTTAGAGCCCCAGACAAATTTTCAAACCCATTTCCAAACTTAATCATTGCAGTCTATTAATGTATTCAAACCCAGATAATTATTTTCAGTTGCCAACAACTCCCTGTTTCCACTATTCTTCAATCAGCTCTAACATTTATTCAGTTCCTACCATGTAAGGGTCTGATGATATACAGATGGATAACTCATAGTCCTGAATGGCTAACTTCCGATTATGATTTTATGTAAGCTTGGGAATCACCGCCTCTGCCAAACTTGCACAAAGTCACCCCGAAATCAGCACTTTAGGCTTACCTAGCCCACGGCAGTCATCACATGGCATTACAATCGCCTGTTTGCTCTCAGAGGATGGGGATTCTGTATCTCCAGGGTCTGGCACAGTATCTGGAGCATTAGAAAATGTTCCTTGATATTCAATCAATAGGATAACAGTGGAAAGCTGGGTCTGAGGAATAAAATTTTATTCTATATCCAGATAACAAAGCAAATGATGATTATAAAGAGCTTGTGATATATGAGAGCAAAATGATGGGATGTGAGGCACTAAAGAAAGATTTATTTTCATTATCAAGGAAATGGGAAATAGGAAAATCAAGATGGGACTAATGCCAACAATGGAAATAGGAGATAAAAGATGTTTGCCATTTAGAGATCTGTGTCGTGATTTGTGGTAGATCAAGCATACAGGACTTCAGTAAAGCTGATGAGGATGATTCTTTCAATTAAGGGAAGCTATACTTTCATATAGACTTATACTATAAAAGTCAATATATAAATTAAAATGATTACTTCTATGTCCTTCATTATTTAAAGTTCATTTATGTATTTTCTATTGCAAGAAATTAACAGACAAAAATTATATATTATATTTTGGAGTTCATTATTTTGTAATTTTTTTCCCCAAAAGTTGCACAAAAGTAAGCATAGCTACATGAAACATTAACCTATGCCACCTTAGCATTATATGAGTTTATACAGTCATTATCATAATCAAAATGATATAAGGCCTTAATTATCCACAGACTCAATAAGGCAGTTTTCTCAACTAGGGTTATGTTTGTTATACATGCACCTTTGAAAAAACACAGTTCCTTGAAAATCTGCAATGTCTATAAAATCAAATTATCATTGAGATAAGCAGGGAATGTATATATTTTTTAAGTGCCACAGGTGATTCTCTTGTTCCCTTTTTCTTAAGATATATAACATTAGTAAAACAAAGAGAACTCTGTTGTTAACTCTAAGAACATAATCTAGGACAACATTATTATTTAGCACATACAGTAATAGAAAAAAAAAGATAAAACAAGTAACTGAATAAATATTGATATCTTTTCACCACATACAAGCAGTAGCATACTGAAAGCCCCCAAGGTATCTCAGGGCTCCTTGTGGTCCTGGTGCCATGAAGTCACATCTGATTTCTAGAAAGTGTTTTTCAGGTATGATCAGCAAGAGAGCAAACATCAAAAGATACGTTTGTAGTAGCGGTGTTCTGGTCCATAGGACATTCTGTTTAAAAGACTATAAAGCTCTTCTTTCAACTCCTGCTTGGCTACCAAGAGACCAAGGTCCACCCTTGATGCCTGGCTGACTTCCCTCAGCACCACATAGGTGCACGTCACCTGGCGATTGAGGAAAATGAAAGCAACAACTTCAACACTATGTCTTTAGGGAAAGTGGAAATTCCTTAGATGTAATGGGAAAAAATGCAATGCAACAATGAAAGAGGTGGGCCAAAAATTATTAGCAGTAGTATGTCATCATCTAGATGGCTACATCTGATGTCCTTCAGTCTAATTTATATAGTTAAATATTTTTAATTTAAACCACAATTTTGAGATGAGCATTGCTTTCAAGACATGACCTTGCCTAGTTATCCATGGTACCAGCCATAATAAAATCCTCCTCCAGTAAAGTAGTAGTGTGATATACAGGATCTAACAAGCCCACTTAAAATAATTTTCTCTTTTCAATAAGTTATGTAGCACTTATTTATATATGATCATTATATTGGTGGCCAAGATAATGTAAATATGAAAAACATTTAACAAGAATTTTAATTATTTAGATATTTTATTAGTTTAAGAAAGTAAAGGCAAAACAGGTAGTGGTTGAACATTCTAGTTCTACCATTTAGCTAAGGTGTGAACTTGAGCAAGCCACTTAAATGTTCAATGCCTTAGTTTCTTCATATGCAAAATGAGTATGGTCCCAACAGAGTCTATCTCCTGAAGATATTGTAAATACTGAATAAGTTAACCTGTGCAATGTAGTTAGAATAATGCCTGGCACATAGAAAGCCCTTTATAAATTATATAACATTATATATGACATTTTATATGTAACACATATATGTTATATATAATTATATATTATAGTTATATATATGTTATATATAAGTTATAATTATGTATACGTTATGATTATATGTAAATTATATATTATAGTTATGCATAAGTATATATATAAAGTTGTATAATCATATAACATATATGACATTATAAAATGTCAGCTATTTATTTCCATACATTCTCCATAGTCATAGAGAAATCCCGAGATTTCTTCAGCATCATCACTAATTCCAACTAGTATTTTCTTCTCTCTCTACAACCGATTTAGAAATGTCATCTTCATATTAGAAATGTTGCTTTGCATTCTTTTATTGTAAAAACAAGTTTAGAAGAAACAAGAAGGCTTGAACTTTCTGCAGCAGGAAAGTAGCTGCTTTTATATGTTTCAGTAAATCAGATTGTGATACCAGGCATGAGGCTCGGAGGAAATAAATTTGGGGATGACAAGAAAGGAGGGGAGTGGCCAAGTGCAGCACTCTTTAATCCTAGCATTTAGGGAGGCGGAGGTGGGAGGATCGCTTGAGGCCAGAAGTTTGAGACCAGCCTGAGCAAGAGTGAGACCTTGTCTCTACAAAAAAGAAAAAAAAGGAAAGAAAGAAATAAAAATTAAGCATGAACCTGTAGTTCCAGCTATTCAGGAGGCTGAGACAGGAGGGGATCGCTTGTGCCTAGGCATTGGAGACTTCAGTGAGCTTTGATGATGCCAGTGCACTCTAGCCAGGGCAACAGAGCAAGACTCTGTCTCAAAAAAAAAGAAAGAAAAGAAGAAAAGGAAGGAAGGAAGGAAGGGTGGGAGGAAGGAAGCAAGAGAAAGAACAAGAAAACAAAAAAGAAGAGAAGAGGAGGAGAAAAGAGAAGAAAGAGGAGAGGAGAGGAGGGGAGGGGAGGGGAGGGGAGGGGAGGGGAGGGGAGGGGAGGGAAGGGAAGGGAAGGGAAGGGAAGGGAAGGGAAGGGAAGGGAAGGGAAGGGAAGGGAAGGGAAGGGAAGGGAAGGGAAGGGAAGGGAAGGGAAGGGAAGGGAAGGGAAGGGAAGGGAAGGGAAGGGAAGGGAAGGGACCGGGTGAATAACATTATCCAAATGGGCCATCCTGGTTGAAGAGATCAGTCACCTCCTTAGATAAATATCTTATTCTTCTTGATGTGTGTTTCTTCATATAACTATAAACCATCAATCTTAGAGACTCACTTGATATAGTTGCTGATGTGTTGCAACGTTCAAGAAGGCAGTTTTAGCCTCCAACAGGAATCCAGAAATAACTTTAATTCTGCACTCATGCTTTCAAAGAATATTTAAAATATGATTCAAACATATTAACACAGCAATAGTTATCAAGATTCCCTCTCACTTTCTCACCAGCTCTCCAGCTCTCAGCAACTCCACAAATCCCAGCAAACTCTCTCATGACTTTCCCACTCACTCCTGCATGCTTCTCTCCCAGGCGCACGGCTTCCTTCTTGTGGCACTCCCTCAATACATTGGCTCCGGCCAGGGGTGTTTGTGTTCTGCCTTTACCATGGTCTCTCCACACTCAGTCCTGGGGGTGCCTGTTCACCTCGTATGCACCCTGCGGCTCCCTCACCTCTGGGGCTGAAGGGTGAAGTGGAGCCATGGGTCCTCAGATGGCAAAGAATCATCTTTTGCATCATTTTCTGTAAGAGGAAATAGGTGGATTCATGGTTTCTAAATGTCTCTTTAAACTCTGAAAGTCTCTGTTTTAATAACCAGGGAACTTTGACTTCCCGAAACAGAACAAAGAGTACCCTGCGTGAGTTCCTATTCCCTTTTCCTTTGTTATTTCTTCAATACGATAAAATAATGTTTGCTTTATCATAGGTCCAGGGGCTAGATTCCAGTCTAAAAGAATTAAATATTTTCAGATAACTCTTCTTAGGTTTGATAAAAATGAGCAAAGTTATAAAAAGCAGTAACAGACTTTGTTTGACTTTGTCTTTCATACCTACAAAATATCGCTGTACTTAAAAACCATGACATTTATTCTATGAGAGGTTGTTTAAACAATGTATTAGAACTGCTTTTTTGTGAAAACAAAAAGTATGACAGAATAGTGGACCATCATATCATGACCCTAGCATGGTAGAATAAAACAAGTGAAGCTTCAAAACAAGTTTGCTGATGACCAACTCAATAATACTGAACAGCAGCACGAAGAAAGTAAAAGATCTCTAAATACCAAATTTTCCCACTCCAATCTGGTCACAGGTACCAATCAGTGTCATTTTTCTATAGCTGTCTTAAATTCTTAAAGGCCTGGCATATAGGCAATAATAGTAGCACAAGGCTTGCGAAGTTTGCCTTCTGTTTCTTTGTATTTCATCTATAAATCCTGTAATATCTCTTAACTTTTTATAATTAATACGTCCACGTAAACTTCACATGTAAAATAAAATGGGATCTTATTACACTGAACATTGTCTACAAAAGAGCCCCCTCCCCAAAAAGCTATTTTAGTTTAATTATTCTATCCAAGTTTTTTATCTAATAGTTTTTTTAAAAAAAAAATTATAGATGACTAAACATAAAAAGAGCTAGCAAAAGTCATTTTCTATTTGAATTTTTTCACATTTATTTAAATGCAGTTTTCTGTTTAATTATAACTTTTATGAAATACACTTTATGTTGAAAAGGGTCTTGATTAATGCCTTGTTTTTTGCTTATGCAAAGAAATCATGAATATGTGCTAGACTACACTGTCAGAATCCAGTGCTTAGTAACTTATATTAGTCTGTTAACAAATATAGGAAAATAGACATTTACCAAAAGACAAAGTAAAATAGACATTATATTTTGAATCCCATTTGAGTTAAAAAAAAAAAAACACCTTATGGTTCAATCTGAAATGGTAAATAGGAGTAAGTTCTTTATGATAATATTGATAGTATCTATTGTTGTGCTTAATGATTATGGTAATATGAGATGGATAAGATTTTCTCTTGTATTACCATTTAATTTCAGAGTGAATTAAATTAGTGTTATTACAGGCTTACTGCATCTTAAACACTTTCATACAGTAATGTAACATATCTCTTGTGGATCCAGAAATTTGCCTACAAAAAGAACAGTCTTTGGTGGTCTTTATCATCATTCGTTTAATTACTCATCAACTTTCCATCGTTCCCAACTACTATGCACTTTATTATTTTTAAAAAGTGAAAGGAATTGGGATATATCCCAGTTATAGAAAAAAAGTCTTGCATTTTATTGTTACTGCCAAGTATTTAGAGAAAAATAATTCTCTTAAGAAGTAAAATATCATTTTTGTTTATTTTAAAAATAAAAGCAGCTATCATATAAAATATGCTCTAAACCTTTGAGCAAAAAGATGCCTTCTGGTGCCCATTGTTCAAATGGTCATTTAGGAGGTAATTTTCATTTTTGCAGGTAAATGGGAATCTAAAGCAGCCTATTCTTCCCTTGTGTCACAGCTTTTGCATGGATCCATCTGTAGAACAAGAGAGCCTCTCTGTCCTCAGTGTCCTAGATAATGAAATTACACTATTAGAGCTTTTCTATTGCTTTATATACTAGCCAAGTTAAAAGATATTAAAGAGATTTCTTTGTGTGTTTTGTGTTTATGTTTTGATGCAGTATGGCTAGCATCATTATTTTGAGGCTACTTTACTTCAGATCAAATTGGTTTAAATTCAGATAAAAGATGCTATTCTTCCCTTATCTTAATCAGACAATTTTGAGAGACAATCAGATAAAGTTTACACTCAGCAAGTCAAGGGGAGAATTGCATTAAATATCCAGGTATAAAAGGTGTGACGCCTCTTATACTGTTGTTGTATTCACTTTTGAGCAAAAAAAGCAGTCTAAATGCACTCGTTTCTTTTTTAACACTCATGAAATATTCTAGAGTCCACAAATCCCTAAAGTAGTTGCAAATTAACTAGAATTTTGCCTGCAATATCTAGTTTTGTAGAAAATATTCTAAAGGAAAATAGATCTTGAAGAAAATCAACACAGTTCTACATGTCTTCCAAAACAGCTTATAAGTTATTCCACTTAAGACAAAAAGAAACTAACATTTATTGAGGACTACTCTGCATCAGCCATTTTCACCTTTATTTGCCTATTCTTCTCTTTAAGATTTGTTTTATAAACTATTAAACTGGAATTCACTGATAGGCACACATGTGCATAGAGGGAAGTAAATCTCAATGGAAATCAAGCAGGAAGTAGGAGATGGACGGAAACCTACCTAATGGGTACAGTGAACACTATCTGGGTGACTGGCACACTTTTAACCCTGACTCGAGCATCACAAAAGTGATCCATGTAACCAAAAACATTTGTATACCCATAATACTTTGAAATAAAAAAAATTAAAATAACAGAACTAAATTTGAGTTTTTAAGATCTTTGTCCAAGGTCATGGAAATTAAAGGCAGCCAAATAAACTTCAATGCCATAGTCCCTCCCTTTGCATAACATTGTCAAACGTATAGTTCTTTTTCAGTGCTGCAAAGAGCAAGTGTTCTTAGTGCTTCCTAGTTACAGTTATAATTAAAAGAAAGAGTTAATGACTTTCAGTGAAGTTGTCCTCCCTGAAACCAAGATCACAAGTTTTTCAGTTAATTGAGAAACTTAGAGCACAGTTGTAAAACATCATAAGAACATATACTTACATTTTATTTCAATTAAATATGTAGAAATGTACATTCATCAGCCAAACTTTTGATTAAACCAAGTTCTTTTCTTTTATAATGGGCCTACTGATTGGAATTTCACTTCATTTTTTTATATAAACAGCATGCATTTTTCTTTCAAGTTCTGTTTTTGTTGTTTTTTTTTTTAAAAAAAGATTGTTTTAAAGCAATACGAGTGCAGATTTTACCCTTCTGTGTAGAGTTGTGTCTCCCATTCCTAATTTGACATAAAATTTGGATTGATCAACCTCTAGTAGGCTTTTCAAAGTATTCAATATTGTTTTATAGAGTCAAATTTATTTCTATTCATGGTTATTTTAATAATTTAATTAAATTGTATAATTACAATATCAAATTTAAACTGGTTAGGAAATAGCTATAACTCAACTAATGGGAGCAGAGATCTACCTGAATGTAGGACATGTTCTCATTTAGTCTTGATATTCTGTTAGAGGCCATTAGAAAGGGATACTATGCCTCAGGCAACTAAGGTTCCTCATCATTACCAAAAAAACTCCTTTTCCAGGCAGAATTTAATTTAATAACAGTTCAGCAGAAAGATTTTCCTATGCTCAAAAATTGTTAAGTAGTAGTTATCAACCTAGAAATCATCAGCAACCATTTTATCCTGAGTAAAAATCAAAATGTTGAGAGACATATAGACCTTGATTTAAGAGAATATTGCTTTCAATTTCTCAAATTCACCTTTAATTTTTTTAAAGCTAAAGGAATCAGAGATACAGACAAGGAGATTGAATAGAAGAGTACTGAAAATAAGCTGAATGCAGCCAATTCATTACATCCTGGCCCATGGGTTTTAAGGGACCCAAGAGAGTTGAAAGTTTCAAAAGCATTGATCATGGCCTTTGAAGAGACTAATACATTTTTAGTCAGTCTGGTCATCAGCAAACGAATGGAATTATACTCAGACATATTTCAGCTTTTTCTTGGTTTTCACAGTAATTTGGCTATAGTGTTATGGTTTTGATATTCCATGGTAATAAATAAATAAAAATCCATAAATTTTCCAGTGTAGTCTATTTCCTTGACTTACAAAGTAAGAATTTATTCTTTAGTTGTGTTAATGCATTTTGATGCCATCCTCCAATTCCCAATCAGAAAGTCAAAATTGCAAGAGCTAAATAGAATAATGTCAAAAATTATAAACATGTAAATGATATCAAAGAAATCATCAAATTTTCCAAATTTGTTCTACTTAATTCAGACTTTATTTTGTAAAAGTTCTTTTTCTTTTTTACTATTATTGAAATATTTAATAATTGTGGTATATTCTATTCTACCCAGAAGACTGTAACATAGAACAAATATTTGCTAACACTTTGAAATGCTTCATGGTTGACCATTATGATCTATTACAGCATATTAGCAAAACATTCAAGGAGTCTTTGAATCCATCCCCAAAGACAGGTGTCACAGAACTTGATAAAACCTTCATACTTGGTGGCTTATTGTTTGGAAGGATGAGGAGGTCTTTGTCCACATCAAGTAGTCACACATGACAGACACTGTCATTGCCTTAAAGATCATGTGGAAATCAATCCTTTTAATTTTGTTCCCAATGCTAAATATTTCCCTAGGCCAAAATTTCCTAAAGATCTAATGATATCCAAAATAATTTTTGCACTGTCTGCTTTAATTTGTGGACAGAAAATCCATCAACTTTACACTGCTCTTCAGCATTGTTGGGCAACAGGAAATTCATCACGCTGATCACATAATTGACACTGTGATGACCCAGTTAAACACAAGATTCCACAGGCTAATAGGGGTGCTGGCTGCGGTGGACAGAATAATGGCTCCTCCTCAAAGATGTCCACGTACTAATCCTAGAAACTGTGGCTATGTCAGATTACATGACCAAGGCAGATTAAGGTTGCAGATGGCATCAACACTGTAAATCAATTGATGTTAAAATAGGAAGATTATCCTGAATTAAATGTGTGGGTCTCGTGTGACCACAAGGATGATTAAAATTCAAAGAGAGAAAAAAATTCAGCAACAGAGTGATGTGATGTGAGAAATACAGGACCCCCAGAGGCTAGAGGAAAGGGGCCAGGAGCCAAGGAATGAGGCAGCCTCTAGAAGCTGAAAAGCCAAGGAAATGAATTTCCCCTTAGAGCCTCTACTGTTTGTGACCTATAGAACTAGAAGACATTAAACCTGTTATTGTTTGAATCTACTAAGTTTGTGGTAATTTGCTATGACAGCCATGTAAAATTAATACACTGGTTTCTTGGCATTTCTTAATTCAGCCCAACACATTTAAATGAATGATAATGAGAGGAAGGAAGAAAAAGCCAGAGGTTGAAAATGAAATATTCAAGTTACTATTAACATTTATTACCAATGAAAATAATGTTTTACCTATAACTATTAAAATTGAAATTAGAAAAAATAAACTATCAACTAATTTGTTGAGAGTAATTTCAAAATACCATGAGACAATTCTAAATATTTCTATTTGACAATTCACCAAACTGTGCTTAGAATGGGATATTCCTTGCCCAAAACTAAAGCAAACGAATTTAAAACCATAAAAGGACAATTGGGTTTAGTATTGCTAAGCATGGAAGAATAATTTTTTTAGCATCAAGTTACAATGAAGAATATTCTAACTTGGTTTCTTGAAAATATATCTGTGCTATCAGAATATTTAGTTTGTTATAATATTCTTATTTAGGTTTTTAAGTTTCACAATGTCTTAATATGATAATTTTTATTTCCCCAACAACGCTTCATTTGTTTTGAAGAAGTATATGATGATAATAATGATAACATCCATTTGTGTGCTTATGACACTTAATAGCACAAAGAGCAGGCTCTGTACTAAGTGCTTTATAAACATTAGTTCATTCGGTCCTCATAAGAAATCAATGAACACCGTGTTATAATAAAACCTAATTTTATGATTGAGGAAATGAAAGCAGAGAAAAGTTAAGTAACTTGCCCAATGTCCAACAACAAGCAAGTGGGGAAGCCAGGATTTGGACTGAGAAAGTGGGTACTCTGACCTTCTCTGCCCTCTCTCTAGGTTAGGCATGTTCTATGCTCGTACATTTCCTATGCATTGTCTCAGTGAATCCTTGCAGCTTCTTCCTGTAGGTACTATTATTAAACCCTTTGCAAAAGAGAGAATCAAGGCTTAAAGAGATTGAGTGACTTGCTCTAATCACTGTGTTCCACAATAATTTTATTTCACCAAGTGAGCCCTATGTCTTACGGCAGCTTATATGGGAAGGTAATATAGTTATTCAATAGAAGCTCATGAGTAACCTCAATCTTAGCTTCATCCTAGAATGTTTTATTTGTGCTAAATAAAATTGCCAGCCTCTAAACATGGGAGCTTGGGAATGGCAGAGGAAGTCAACACAAACATGTGAACACCTGGCTAGATGAACAGGGTTCAGGGCAAAGACGACTTTACCCCCTTCCCCAACAAAGCAAAACTAACTCTTATTTTGCAAGTTCAGTGCACCATAATTATAAACAGAATTTTAATGCCATTGACATCTGCAAGAAATTTCCCTTTTCTTAAAAAAAACATCATATTAGTGCTTTAAAAATGGATTTATATTGGTTACTTTGATTATGAGTTGATAAAGCACAGAACTATCAGAAGCTTGGCTCCTTTTAAAATACAGACTGTTACACTGTGTTCTTTCCTTCTTATAATCTCTTTATGATGAAATGCAGAATATTTCAGCCTGCAATTTCCAATTTAATTCTTGTCCTCATTTGAGCTATTAAATTGGACTCCATTTCAGCAGCAACTGAGCCGATACTCAATCCTCTGTTACCAATGACTGTGTAGAGCCATCTGCTTGAATGATTTTCACCATATGTGTTTAAAGAAAGACAATGTTTTATACATACTTGATGTAGGTAATATTTGAAAATCATAAAAGAAGAGCAAAATCAGAGTAAGCTGTAAAATTGGAAGCAAAAATTCAAATCATAAAAACATATTTGGAATCCCAAGAGTTAATATAGCTTATAGCACATATTTTCCATAATTTCTAAGAAAATTCAGGTACAATTTGAAAATAGTAGTTCACAAACTGAAAAGAATGAATTCATCACAGATCATCATGAATTACAGATTAAGACTTTGAAAATTACTCTTATCAAGTCAATTATGATTTGAGACGAACCCAGTTTACTAAGTGGGTTACTAAAAATAATTTCCTTGAGCATGCAGAATTGAGTTTGCATCCTCCAAAATCTTTTAGTAGCATATAAAATAAAACATATTCAACTTAAATGCTTTTAGCAAATATTGTTCTATAATCCAAATGTAAACAAATTGTCTTATTTCTGGTTAAATATTTATTTTACTTAATTTATATAATTAACTTTTATTTAATTAATATTATTAAAAATGAAATGGTATGTTTGCATGTGGAAAAGGTGAAATTAAGTCCAAAAAATGGATACAGAAGAAAACCCATGTATAACAAACACAGCAGGACATACCAAATATTCAAAAGAAAGAGTGTCTGAATTGAAATGTTATCAACTGCAATTATGCCTCTTAATTATAACTTATGTCTATTTTTATGGCACTTTGACATACATTGTTAAAGTTGATTCGTACAACAGCCATATAAAGTGCTGAGTTCAAATATCATCTCAATGTTACCCACATGGAAACTAAAGCTCAGAGCAATAAGCAAATTACCAAAACCCACATAATAGGTGAGTTGTCCACTTTTTTGTCTTCCCTCTTTTGATTCCAAGTCCCAGACTCTTTCTACCAAGACTTATCCCTGCCTCTGTTTAATCTTGTCACTAGCTAGCATAGTTTGGGAGGCATTCCCAGCCCTAGATGTCACCTCAAGTAAGTATGCAATCAGTTGTTACATACATGTTTTGAGAGGGGGCCAGTTTTGTCCATTTCCAAAAATGCAGGAGGAACACATAAGCAGCTAAGGCAAGGATTCTGAGACAATTAGACTATATTCTCACAGTTCACATATGTGATGCCAGTTCTATCATCACAACAATCCTGAAGTATAGACAGTGATTTTGCACATTTCATAACAGAGCAAACGGAGGCTTATGACTTGAGGTTAAATGACGTGAACAAGGTGATATGAACAGTAAATGAAAAGAAGGAGAGGCAGGATGTGAGCCAAGGTTTATAATAAAATGTCTTTTGGATATCAGTGTGTTTTATGATCTTTTTGGTAATATAAATTTTCCAAATAGCCAGATAAATCCAAATTTTACATATAGGTAGGAAACTACATTCCAAATCCAAGTATGGGAAGTTTATTTTGGAACATCCATTATTTCAAGGCATTTGTATAAGGATTATTTTTGTATTATAAAACTATGATCTATTGGCAATATAAAATCTTCTTAGGGGCTGGGTATGGTGATTCATACTTGTAATCCTAGCACTCTGGGAGGCTGAGGCAAAAGGATTGCTTGAGCTCAGGAGTTTGAGGTTGCAGTGAGCTAAGATGATGCCACGGTACTCTACCCAGGGTGACAGAGCAAGACTCTGTCAAAATAAAAATCTTCTTAGGATATAAATCCACTTTATTTAGGTTAAATAAGATCACTGATAAATAATTTTATTTTTCTGATTGAAATATTTGAAAGTAAACTTGTACAAACAAATTTGAAACTACATTTGTAATATATGTACTGACTTTCCTTCAAAATAAAGTATCTAGTTCAGGTTGACTAATAGAACTATCTTTGTTTTCATAGTAAAAATAGTATGCTTTAAAAAAAAAAAAAAGATAACTTTCCCAGCGGATTTTCTTTGTCAGGAAGCTTTCTGAGTGTTCTACTATTGTTGTCCTTTTTTTAATGGTATCACCTTTGGTGGGACATTTTGTCCTTCTGTCGTTCTTTGTTCTGTTCTTTGTTCCATTTTCTGCGGGGATGATGGATACTGCTGCGGTGACCCTGGCCTGTTGGACAAGGAAGGCACAGTTGTGCCACAGAGGATGTTTTATTACATGTGGTCAGGTTCATTAGGCAAAAAGAGGGGTTTCTTTTGGGGAAAAAATGAGATTAGAGTTTCTTTATCATCCTCAATACCCTGATCAGTGCTGAGAAGGAAGCTCTAAAAATCCTTTAGGAATAAAAGACAATGAAAAAAGAGCTCTTTTTTCCTTCTTTAACTTTTTCTCCCAAGAAACTCTTCCTCAATACACTATTTCAGCATGTGACAAAAAAAATCCCATTAAGGCCAGTCTAGCTCCACGATTTATTATTCTATATTTAAGTGAAAGCAAGAAAGATCTGTTAGCAAAATAAGAATAATAGCAACAAAAATAACTATTCTACTACGGGGATTGTAGTTTTTCATCCCTGTAGTACTTCCAAATATAAAAGTAACAACCTATTAACATATGATATCATTTTAGGAGTATTGAATATTTAGGTATTGACTTCTTTGCAGTGGTAAAGCATGAATACTCCCCTGAGGTACCTTTCATTATTCTAAATTTAAAAAAATAATTAATTGGCCAATTTAATTTAACTTTACCAATGACTTCTCTGCTTCCCTGCTCAATATTTAAGTTTTATAAGACCTTTTATAAATGTACAGATGTGGAACTTTATCAAAATGATTATGACATTTGTTCAGGTAGACCACCAACCCACCCCACCCACCCTCCCTCACCAGCAAGTGGTTATAAAGAGTGTGGCTATTGGTCTGATCAAAATTTATGGTTAATAAAGTGTATGTGTCAGTTTCCTCAGGTGTGAATAATAATGGTACTTAAAAGTTTATAGTGAGCATTTAATAGGTAGGTTCATGCATCTAAACTGCTTTTAAGTGTATCTGGCACTAAACTGATAGCTGGTATATCAATATTCCAATCACGAGGGGAAAAAAATTTAAATAGTGTTGAACATTTATTACCTCATTGCACTACTCCAGGGACAAGAAGGCAGCTGATTTTCAATTATACAATTTTTTTCCCCAAGAAGATTTCTTAGAGTCTGCTACAGTTATCAATTTCTTGCCTCTCAGTTTCAAATTCATTCTTCAATATTTGCTCTGTACTAATGGATGGGATTCCTTCAAGCGTTTCTCCTAGCAGTGAGCGAGCACAACGTTCAAGTTTCTCAGTAGAGGGCGATGGAGCGACGTTGCAGGAAGAAGAGGGTTTTGGCCGGTTCCAAAGGCTGCACCCTTGGTCAGCGGAGCAGGTGTGAGGTCAACTGGTGATAGCGACTGCCATTTGCCCAGAATGTGTGGTCTTTTGACGACCTTGCAGTCCCACTCCAGCCTGGTAACTCTTTCCTACAGCCCACCCAGTGTGGACACTGCATACTCCTGGTGTTATCGCCAGCACACCAACGCCTGCTGCATACCTGCCCACCAGCTGCAGTCTGCCTGCACCCCTGAGAGGTGCTTCTCCCTTGCCTAGAGAATGTACAGCAGATTTGGTCTGGGCAAACCCACGAACCTCTCCGCTATCTGGTTTACTGCAATCACACCTTCTCAGACCTCCGACAAGGTCAGCCGGCACCTGAGCCAAAAGGAGACTTCCTTCCAAATTTGTTCTTCTTAGGTTACTCTCAGGCCTATGATACCTTTTGGCTTTCTCATTGCATCTTATATTTATTTACCTTTCTCTTGTTGCTTAATAATTCTTTATAATAAAGCTTCCCTTGTTCAAAATACTGTTTGATGTCTGTCTCCTGATTTGACGCTGAGTGACATAGACAAATCATTTTCCAAGGAAATGATTTTAATCTAAATCCTGAACCAGAGTTGCTCTTTTCATACAACCATACTAGTATCTTTTCTAAATGCTTCCGTGTATTAACTCATTTAATTGTCTAACAACCGTGTATCTTGAATAGGGAAGATTGAAGCAGTAGCTTCTTGAAATCTTTCTGAAGATAATAAATTGGATTCTTTCAGAGTTTGTTTTATTTTAGCTTATTCATTGTTTATAACATAGTAATTTCTACATATGTATTATGGATTATCATAATTTATATGAATTATCATAAATATCTTGATCATTTTCTTCTATAGTGTTGGCTTTTCCACATGTGTCTGATGATGGTTCTCTATTTATATTCATGTGTGTGGGATAGATTAATGACCACATTTAGCTTATATAAGATTTTATTTCATTTGTGGATGCTTGCATCAAAGTAAGTCTTTATCCTGAGCGAAAGGCTGGCTCTGAACTCTTTTTGCAGACCGGCACGTCAACACAACTTTGAGGTGGGCAGAAGAGAAGCTGAGATTCCCCTAAAATGCCAGAGAATCACAATAAATCAAAGGACTAACTTTATTCAGGAAGAATGTTTATTACTTGAGAGTGTTGTGAGAGTGTTACTTTCTGGTCTTAGTTAACAGGGAGGTCAGGAATGAAAGCCACTGCTGCCAGTTTTTATCTCAAAATAATGAGGCAGAAAGGAGGGAAGAAAAAGGGAAGTTGGAAAGAGGGGTGTAGTTATTCATCTACAGAACCTCGATTATTTCCCTGATTCCTGTTCCATGTCCCAACTCTTGTTCTACTCACTTGATCACATGGAGCTTAGACTCTCTTGAGGCTCTGGCTTGGAAGAAGTCCCCACCTTTCCTACTTCTTCTGCTTCCTTTTTGGCAAATTTTGGAGAATTGACTTCTCTGTTCTCTTTTATTCTAATAATTGTGCAGAAGGTATGTTCCAAAAAGGAACATACCAAAAGGTATGTTCAAGTCCTAACTGGGAGCAGTGGCTCACACCTATAATGCCAGCACTTTGAGATGGGGGAGGATTGTCTGAGGCCAGGAGTTCAAGACCAGCCTGGGCCACATAGTAGGACCCCGTCTCTACCAAAAAAAAAAAAAAAAAAAAAAAAAAAAATTAGCTGGGTGTGACGGCCCATACCTGTAGTCCTAACTGCTTGGGAGGCTGAGGCAGGAGGATTGCTTGATGCCAGGAGTTCGAGGTTTCAGTGAGCTATGATTGGGCCACTGCACTCCAGCCTGGACACCAGAACAAGATCCTATCTCTAAAACAAAAGAAAAAAGGAAAAAAAAAAAAAAGATGTGTTCGAGTCTTAACTCCTGTTAGCTGTGAATGTGACTTTATTTGGAAATGAAAGTCATTGCAGATATAATTAAGTAAAGGATCTCAAGATGAGACCATTCTGGATTTAGAAGCCTAATTCCAGTGACCGCTATCATTATAACAGAAAGAAAAGGGTGATTTGAAGCACAGGGAAAGAAACCATTCACACAGTGAAGACAGAGGCAAAAACTGGAGTTATACAGCCACAAGCCAAGAAACACCTCCCGCTACCAAAAACGGGAAGAGACAAGGACTGTCTCAGAGCCTACAGAGGGAACATGGCCCTGCCAACACCTGATTTTGGACATCTGGCCTCCAGAACTGTGAGAGAATACGTTTCAGTTGTTTCAAGTCACCAAGTGTGTGGTAATTTGTTATGGCAGCCCTAGGAAACTAATATAAATAGAATCCCATTAACTTCCTGTCTTTCAGAAGTCCTCCAATGTCTCTGAGCCACTCGTATAAACCCTGGACCCATACTATTCTCAGCACTGCTACGTATTTATCTCACTTTATTTCTTTTGACTAGGACAGAAGCTAACTACTCTCAGTCTGTATTGAAATTTTTAAAATAGTATTTAATATTTAACTTCAGTCTATCTGCAGTCTTGCCCCAGTATTCAGATTTGCACGAGAGTGAAGAGAAAGCATTCAACTATAAGAAAGGAGATTTAATTTTCGGTTCTGTGCCACACGGAGCATGCATTCCCAAGATACAATGGTGTCAGACCAAATGCATTTAAAATGAAAGCCAATCAAGACTGATGGGTCTGACAGCTTACTCAGCTTCAATGGCCCCCATGCCATCTCATCCAGAAAGGGGTGTGTGTGTGTGTGTGTGTGTGTGTGTGTGTGTGTGTGTGTGTATGAAGGTCCTGATTTTTCCACTGGCATTGTTTCACAAAATCCCTTCAGATATATCCAACAGTCATTTTAATTTCAGTCAGAGTAAGTATAGAATCAAGTTCTCTTTATAACATTAATGTTTAACTTCAAACCTTCAGAGACACGAGTGTGCTTTACGAAAATCTTTTGCTATTTCTTTCCTCCAGCAAAAATCATGCAGTGATCTGTTTCTGCCAGTGAAGAATTAGATATGTAAATGGGAAGAGGGCATTTGAAGGCAGACAGCACCTTGGAATAGACTGGGTGGTCACATGGGTTTTTCTTCATTAAGACATTTTAAAGTTTAGTTCTCAGTGTGAAGATAATTTAAATTGAAAGAATTTTTGTACCTTGCCACTGCAGTAAGTTCCCTGTACGTGCATAAAGTTTTACAAATGAGAAGCTGTGTGGCACTTCTGCTAGAGCAAGGTGTTCAGCACCGAAGCAACAGAACATTCCTTAAATATCTCCCTTTGATGTCAGAGCCTGAAAATTAGGCATTAAAAATGAATAACCCTGCAACTCTAAGAAAAATTAGAGCAAGTAAAATATAATTTAATGAATCCCTATGTGATAGGAAACCATAGTTCAAATCATTTGTTATTAGAAAACACCCTCCACCCCTTAACCTCAAAATATGTTAGCTCAGCTCAAGTCACATGGCTTCTAGTAAAACTTCTCAGACAATTTCAACCACATTGATCTTTTTCTCCAAAGACCGTACTAATCTATGTGAGTCATCCACTTATAATCATGTGCCATCTCATAGCACTGTCTAAACCCCTTCACCTGTAGATAGCTTGTTTTCCTACTGAGATTCAAATTCAATGAGGTCAAGAACCACATCTTAATCTTCATTTGTATCCTGTAATATGTACTTCAAAAAATTGAAGTGATGCAATCTTCAAAATAAAATGGACATCAGACACATTAAGACTTTTAACTAGCAAGTTTCCAATGTAACAGGCTGTATCATTTCATCTGCAATATTAAAAGCTAGCTATAAAAGGTCACCTACCCTTAGTCATCAGTCATTGGGAAAGTCACGTGGGTACACTATGTTTAGATCCACATGCTACCTGCCACACTTCTCTTTGAATTCTCCTCTTGTAAGATTTTGATGCTCTTTACTTAGAATAACTGAGAAGGTATGTCTGGAAAATAATTGACAACACCTGTTTTTCCACCAACCCGTCATCCCACTCATCAATCTTGCTTCAGCCCAGGGTTGGCAAGCTATTAGTAGCTACCATTTGGAAGCACTAATATGTTCCAAAGACTATGTACATAGGTAAATACAGATATAGATGTAGACATAAATGTATGTATGTGTGTGTATATATATATATATGTATATGTTTTTGTCAGTGACCTTGACAGTTTGGTATTATTAGCCTTGTTTTGCAGATATATAAATAACTTCTTCAAGGTCTTAGAGTAACTAAAGCAAGATTCAAACCCCAATTTGGAATCTGCCTTCATAATCCATCTGGTTTACATTAAGTCACCCTGTCTTGCTAGCAAAGCTTCATATTGCAGGTCATAAAAAGATAAATTAAAACTAGAATGAGCTAAAAGCTCTTTGAATTCCTGAGTTTACAAGTTTTGCTTTTATTAATTTAATTAATATCCTGTAATTCACAAACTACAAAGTCTCATGTAAAGCAGTGAATAAAAGTCACCTAGTAGTCGTGTCTGTAGCATCTGAAAGCAAGCTGACAGAAGAAAATGCTTCTTAGACTGAAGTATGTTAAATAGATTCATGTCAATAAAAAAAAGAAGAAAATGCTTCTTATACTATTTACATAAGAAACAGAGAAGAGAACTAAGCAAGAGTTGGGTCTGGCTACAAGAAAAAAAAAACAAAGGATAGAAAAACAAAAACATTGGCAGTAAAGAAAATAGTTTTTTAAAGACATTTTTGAGTTAAAATGATGTCATCCTGTGTATTTAGTTTGGACTTTTAAAAAAAGACTTTGAAAATATGTGCAGTTGGCAGCCAAGAAAGACAGATGATGCAATGAAAGTTATTTGTGAAAATGCTAGTGATTGCAAGTAACATAGAATTGTGCAAAACCATGAATTTACTTACAATAAGAATGATCATTTACATACAGTAAGAATGATCTCCCTCCCAATTTCATCCTAAACCCTTTTGTCATACACATAGACATACACTCTTACTTTTTGTTGTATTTGTACAACTGCACTTATGGAAGGAAAGCTATGGTTAACAGGGAAATGGCACACAACACTTACGCATGTGCTAACCCCAGAGAGTAATAAATGCAGACAACAGAACTCCCACAGTAACTCCAATGAGCAATTTGAGCACTACTACTTTAATTTAACAGGATGGTGTATTAGTCAGGATTCTCTAGAGAAAGAGAACCAATATAGTATAAATAGGTAGGTAGAGAGATGGACTGAAAGTAGAGAGAGAAATAGTAACACAGAAAGAGATACATAAGAGGAGATATAAGAATTTGCTCCCACAATTATGGAGGCTCAGAAGACCCCCAATATGCCTTATGAAAACTGGAGAACCAACAGAGCCTGTCATGTAATTCAGTCTAAATTCGAAGGCCTGAGAACCTGAAATTCTATTGTCTGTGGACAGGAGAAGACAGATGTCCCAGCTATAGGAGAGAAAGTAAATTTGTGTTTCCTTTTTTATTTGTTTTGTTTTGGTTGTTGTTTTATCTAAACCCCAAACTGATTATATGATGCCTGCCCACATTGGTGAGGGTGATCTTTTTTATTCAGTCTATTGATTCCAATGTTAATGTCTTCCAGAAACACCCTTACAGACATATGCAGAAATAATGTTTTACCAGTTATCTGGGTATCCCTTAATCCAGTCAAGTGGACAATAAAATTAACCATCACAGTTGGTATCAGCATAGGGACTTGGTCTAGAAGAAAATATGATTTCAAGTTATGGGCTGAACAAACACATAGATGAATGAATGGCATTATCCAGACATCTTGAAAGTACATTACATGGTCACAATAAGTGATAACCCCAGAAAATTCATAGAAGCTCTAGAATCTTTTGTCAACTGTCATGTGGGAAATTACCTTGATGCAATAGTAGCTTTCCAAGACACTTCTAGGAAAGCTATCTCAGTGGTCATGGCAAAAAAAAAGGCTCACAGTCAAAATTAAGGTTCTTCAATCACATTATTAAATCAGTTTTAAATACATAGCAGGAAGCAAGAAGAAAGAGATGGGGATAGGATAGGATGCAAGCAGGTAGAAGGGCCGTCCTACCTGAATGACAGATTCTAGGTTACCATATTTATGATGTCTCATCTTTTTTTTTTATCTTCTCTTCTCCTCTCCTCTTCTCCTCTCCTGCCCCTCCCCCTCCTCCTCCTCCTCCTCCTTTCCCTCCTCTTCTTCTTCTTCTTTTTTTTCTTCTTCTTCTTCTTCTTCTTCTTCTTCTTCTTCTTCTTCTTCTTCTTCTTCTTCTTCTTCTTCTTCTTCTTCTTCTTCTTCTTCTCTCTCTTTCCTCTCTCTCTCTCTCTCTCTCTCTCTCTCTCTCTCTCTCTCTCTCTCTCTCTCTCTCTCTCTCTCTCTCTCTCTCTCTCTTCCATCACCCTTCACACCTGAGAGTAGTTTTAAAGACTTGCATTGATGTTGGAATAAAAGAGGCCAATAGGTGATGCCTGGGGCAACAGAAAACACTTGCTTTGTTTGAGACAATCAAGCAAGTATTCCTGAACAAGATGAGTTCTCCAGTTAGCCTATTGGACTAGGTGTGGGTTTTATCTGCATTTCTTATGCACAGGGTATATGGGACCAAAATGGAACTATTATGTGTGCTACCAATGGGCAGCCAATTTAGAGATAACATAACTATGAACAGAGAGAATCATATCTTATGACTCAGTCTTTCTATCCTGTCTTTTCTAGAAGAAATCCTCTTATTTGTTACATCATGTATCCCATTTATTATTTTTATCTTTAACACATCTGAGAGATTACCATCTTACTTTCCCTCACTAACATCTCTTTTGATACAGCCAATGTGTAACAAAGTACTTATTTATACCTGTACTTAACCCATCATATGACATTTGTCTCTCTGTCTCTCTCTCTCTCTCTCTCATAAGCTACTAGCTTTCTCACCATCTATGCTTAACATTCTTATGTTTATATTCCTTTTATAATGGAAGTGAATATTCTCAAATAATAAAGCAAGCATATATTCCAAAAACTTTCTCCATATGTGAATGAAAGGATTTTATTACAGAGGTGAAAGAGAACTCTGTCATTTTCTTTACTCACTTAGGATAACTTTATACATTTTAAACTGGAAATGTAGCTGCTGTGTGCAACCCTTGTTAAGGACACTATGATTAAGGGGGAAATGCTATAGCAAATCAAAGAAATTCAAATTGAAGAAAAGTGATGAGCTAAGCATTAAAGAATAAAAAAAAATACATCTCAAGAATGGAATGACCCATTTTGAGCAAAATTTCAGGCTAAGCACAAATCCAAAACATAGTGACATTTTGCAAACACTGGCAAATGTAAATTGAAGGATAATTATTCATTATGCAAACTGTGGTTTCTAGTTTCTCAAATCAGTCCATTGAGTTGCATACTGAAGTAGCATGTGTATCATCAGAAATAGTATTCCATATTTTAATAATTATATATAGTATAAGTATTAACATAATTAAACACGACATATATAAATATACATGTGTGTATACATATATTAATATATACATATATATAAACAACCACAATTATCTTTAAAAAATTTTTAATTGACAGGTAAAATTGTATATTTTTATGTTATTACAACATGATGTTTTGATATATGTATACATTGTAGAATGACTGAATCAAGCTATTTAACAAATGTATTACCTCACAGACTTATCTTTTTTGTGTGGTCACAACACTTTAGAATCTACTCCCTTAGCAATTTTCAAGTATATAATGAAGTTATGAATTACAGTCACTATGATGTACAGTAGATCTTATGGATTTATTCCTCCTATATAACTGAAATTTTTTGTCGTTTGACAACATCTCCCCCAAACCTCCACTACCTAGCTTCTGGTAACCATGATTTTAATCCCCATTTTTCTATGAGTTTGACTTTTTATTCTCCACATATAAGTGAGATCCTGTGATATTTGTCTTCCTGTCCCCAGCTTACTTTACTTAACATAATGTCCTCTATGTTTACCCGTGTTGTTGCAAATGACAGGATTGCTTCCTTTTTCACTTATTTATTGCCTGGCGCTTACTTACTTATTTTTTTTAAAGATGGGGTCTCGCTCTGTCACCCAGGCTGAAGTGCAGTGGTGAGATCATAGCTCACTGCAGCCTCAAAATCCTGGGCTCAAGTGATACTTCTCCTTTCTCAGCCTCCCAAGTAGCTGGGATAATAGGCACACACCACCATGGCTGGCTAATTTATTTTGTAGATACAGGGGGGTCTCATGATGTTGCCTAGGCTGGTCTCAAACTCCTATCATCAAGTGATCCTCCCACCTCGGCCTCCCACAGTGTTCCTCTTTTTAAAAGCTGAATAGTATTCCATTGTGTATATATACCACATTTTCTTTATGCATGTATACCTTGATGGACTCCTAGGTTGATTCCATGTCAACCTAAGCTATTATGAATAAATGTTGCAAAGAATATGACAGTGCACATATCTCTTTGACATACCAATTTCATATCCTTTGGATATCTATCCAAGTAACAGGATGGCTGGATCATATGGCAGTTCTGTTTTTAATTTTTTAAGGAACCTCTATAATATTTTCCATAATGGCTGTAACAATCTACATTTCCACCAACAATGTTAAAGGATTCCCTTTTCTTCACATCCTCATGGACTCTTGTTATTGTTCATCTTTTTGATAATGGCCATTCTAACAGGTGTGAGATGATACCTCATTGTGGTTTTAATTTACGTTTCCCTGATGATTCGTGGTGTTGAGCATTTTTAAAAATATACCTGTTGGCTATTCATATGTCTTCTTTTGAGAAATGTCTATTCATGTCCTTTGCACATTTTTAATTGGATTGTTTGTTTCTTACTTATTTGAGTTGCATTCCCTATATATTTTGGATATTAACTCCTTAGCAGATGTATGGTTTGTAAATATTTTCTCATATTTTGTAGATTATCTCTTCACTGTACTGACTGTTTTCTTGGCTATGTGGAAGCTTTTTATTTTGGTCCAATCCCATCTGTTTATTTTTGCTTTTGTTGCCTGTGCTTTCAGGGTCAAATCCAAAAAATCATTGCCTATATCAATGTTGTATAGCTTTCCTCTCATACTTTTTTTCTAGCATTTTCATAGTTTCTGGTCTTACAGTTAAGTCTTTAATCCATTTTGAATTGACTTTTGTATATGGTGTGATATAAAAGTTGACTTTCATTCTTCTGCATGTGGTTATCCAGTTTTTCCATCACTATATATTGAAGAGGCTGTCCTTTCCTATTATGGGTTCTTGGCACCTTCATTAAAAATCAATTGACTATATATATGAGTAGATTTATTTCTGGGCTCTCTATTCTGTTCCATTTGTCATGTATGTGTTTTTGTGCCAATATAATACTGTTTTGATTACTATAGCTGTGTGGTATATTTTGAAATCAGGTAGTATGATGCATTCAACTTTGTTGTTTTTGTTCACTTTTCTTTGGCTATTTGAGGTCTTTTGAAGTTCCACACAAATTTTAGGATTATTTTGTTATTTCTGTAAAAAATGTGATTGGAATTTTGATAGGTATTACACTGAATCTGTGTATTGCTTTGGGTAGTATAAACCTTTTAACATTAAGTCTTCTAATTCATGAACTTGGGATATCTTACCATTTATTTGTGTCTTCTTCAATACTTTTATTGATTTTTTATAGTTTTTGGCATACAGATCTTTTAGCTCCTTGGTTAAATTTATTTCTAAGTATTTTTTTGTAATTATTGTAAATGGGATGGTTTTCTTAAATTTCTCTTAGATAGTTCAGTATTAGTATAGAAATGCCACTAATTTTTATGTTGATTTTGGACCCTACAACTTTCCTGTATTTTTTATGAATTCTGCAAATAGTATCAATCCAACTTTTTCTTTCCCTATTTGGATGCCTTTTCTTTCTTTCTCTTGCTTAATTGCTCTGGCTAGGACTTCCAGTACTATGTTGAATAAAAGTGGTGAGAGCAAGCATCCTTGTATTGTTCCTGATCTCAGAAGAAAAACTTTCAATTTTTCACTGTTTAATATGATGTTAGCTATGGTATTTTGTATGTGGCCTTCTTTCGTGTGTTGGGGTACATTCCTTCTATTCCTAATTTGCTGGGAGTTTTTATCATGAAAGGATGTTGAATTTTGCCAAATACTGTTTCTGAAACTATTGGGATCACCATATGGTTTTTGTCTTTCAGTCTCTTAATGTGGTGGATTATATATATTGATTTATATATGTTGAACCATTCTTGCATTCCAGGGGTAAATCCTAGTTGATCTTAAAAATTATCTTCATATTAAAATTGGTAACTTATGCCAGTCAGTTTACCAGCAGGAAGCAGATATTACAAACAAATAAAGATTACTGGAGAAGATTGAAGGGCCTCTTTACAAAGGTAAAAACAGTGTATAGGGAAAGCACAGGGGTTAGCACAGCGCCCTGTTGTAGTGACAGCAGAGCTGTTACTGGCTCTAGGCCTTAACGGGCTAACGAAAGCAGTTTCTGGAACCCAGAATGAGGCAGTCATAAGGAAAGGGCCATCTTGAAAGGAGATTGGACCTTTGGTTGAAGAACACATTCAGCCTCAGGTTACAAGACAGGAAGGTATCCAGAGAAATATTATAAGTACTGGTCTCTATTTCCTCTCGTCTGCTGAAACCTGGCCAGGTTTACAGAGTTTAGTTCATATGCTGATGCTAATCAATTGACAGTGCGTGTTTTGTGAACCTGCATCCTATGAGGAATGCTGTGAGGAACTAGCAATGCCTGCCTTCAGCATGGGGGGACAGGGTGGTGGCAAGCTCACCAGATATTTTCCAGTGTGTACCCTGAACACATTAAGGTTGGAGAAATTGCAGGGAGATGCCTGAACAAAGTGTAAAGTGAAGAGCTAATTTTCATAAATAGATAAGGCTGAAGGATATTCATACAGAAGGCATAGCATGTGCAACTGTCCAAAGAAATAAAAGACCATACGGTAGTCTTAGAACTGCAAGCAACCCCAGTAAGAACAGAGAGCCTAGCATATGAGAACAAGAGTATGAGAAATGTGTCCAGAAAAGTAGGTTGCAGATAGATAGTGAAAAGCTTAGATGCTTAGGATGGGAAGTTGGAGTTTTAGCCACAGGTTGTCATAATGAATTTTTGCACATTAAGCAGCCACTTTGGTATCAGCATACAAGACAAATTGGAGAAATGAGCAGGACAAATGGACCTAACAAAGGGGACTAATTAAAACAGTCCGTGAGTTCAGCTTTACTCAGTTTAGCTTCACATTTATGGGTGGCAAATATGTGCTGATACCAGAGTAGAAACCAGGTAGATAGCTGTGAATATAACATCGTTCTTCCCTACCCCTAAAGGTCTTACAGGGGGAGAAAGTCAAGTTTTCTAAGTGCTCTGGGAGCAGGACATAGAAAAGAACCAGAAATGAGGGTGACAAATGTCAAATAGGACTTCCCTGCCAGCAAAGCAGGTACCTACTCCTGGGCTTACAGTTGCCCAGAGCTTTCAGCATTACTGTGCTAGTTCTTGAAAACATCACAGTGCTACTCTCTCTCTCTCTCTCTCTCTCTCTCTCTCTCTCTCATACACATACAAATATACACACATGCACAAAACACACAGGAAGATGATTTTACTTGCTAAGCTCTTTTCCACTCTTTCCCTCTTGAGCCATTGATCAAAAACATCTCTATCAACATCTCCTAATCAGCTAAGAATTAGGAAACATGTGGTTTGATGAGATGACTGTTATTCAACCTTTAAGTAAAATATTGAATTTTATATCTTGGCTTAGAAAATAGAAAAATAGAAGTGTATCTTTCCTAAGTTTTTCTTCAATAATCTGAATTGATGTGTCATAGAGAGAGCTAATATCTAAAGAAATTTAATAACTACTTACATTTGTATATCTATGAAATCATAAATGATAATACATATGATGTATTAATTCATCCTTACAAAGCTCTGGAGGTACATGGGAATTTGTATTCTTTTATTTTAATATGAAATGGGAATTCATGGAATTATGTGACTCTCTCAAGGTTTGCGAATTAATATCATAATGAGAACTTGAACCTGAATTTTCTGTTTCCACAGTGAGGATGATTTTTATTATTCTATAATACCACATTGTTTAATAAGCAGCATTTTATTTTATTTTATTTTTTTCCAGGAAAAGGCAGTGAGAATTAAGCAGCATTTTGTTAAAACAAAATTATAAAGAAAAATAGGAAAATCTTATTATACATTATTGATGGTACTCCTGAAGAAGACTATTTAAGAGGATTTCTATATATAAAATAAAGCATAGTCGCTATTCTCAAAAAATTTAATTTTTACAACTATTGAGCCTGTCATTTGCTAAAAGAAAGAAAAATAAAAATATAGACACAATCTTTCCATCGTCCTTCCAGGCAGTAATTCTGATCCCTCTACATGCCCAACTTTCCTGACATTCCCTCCTGGGAGTAGGCATGCAATCTATGCATGGCCTAGCCATGTCTCCACCCTCCACCATGGTGTTGGCATGTTCTCTGTGACTAGAGATAGTACACTGGTTGTAATTGCCTAATATAAACAAGGGATTGTATGATTCTCTTAAAATAGTCCCAGGCCCTGAGAGAGCAGGTATTGGTTCCCTGTAGTTGGCATCCTGAACCACAGTGAAGGGTCTTAACCTAAAATGCAGTTGCTGCTCAAGTTTCTATTGTTATTCCATGGAGAAGTCTCATCCTTATCAACGTGCGATGGAACCCTCTCTGTCACTAACATTGGGAGAAAATGAGCAAGCAATGAGAGGCTTGAGGTGAAGGTGAGCAGTGGGGGAACTTTTCAGAGTTGTTATCTCCAGGGGAGAAAAACATTCAACAGTTTCTTCATATTTATCCCATAGGAACCATTCTTCAAGTTAGTTGGGTAAACGTTTCTTGAGTCTAGTTACCAAACTCGTTCATTGTAGGTCCTAGTTAGCTCTAACCATGCTCTGTTACTATGAAGCTGTTTGCAGTCTTGATGGAAGACTCCACCTAGAAAGATTTCCATCTACCATCTGCACCAAGGCTTGGAAAAGGTCAACAGAATATTTCTTTTCTCCTGCCCTTCCAAATGAGAAAGTTTGGTTGAAATCTTAAGAATCATTCATTTAGTACAGCAAAGAAGCATTATGCTTTTACATATAGTTCTACAATTTTCTCCTGTTTTTCATCCCTGAGGCCAGAGGTAATATTCCCTCATTCACATAGGTCCATTTTTCCCCTGAATTATTCTACAAAATTGTTTCACTGCTCACTGAGAGTCAAGGCTGTGTAGCCAAGGTTAAAAGGTTGGGAAGTGCCACCCAGGAAGAGACAAGTGCATAATGAGAGATCACTGAGAACAGACAACATGGACACTAGGCTCAAGTGATGCAGCATTTACGTATAGTTAAGAGGAGAGGGAGAGTGCACAAGATCCAGCTCCTTGCAAAGCATCAGGCCTGCATGGCCAGCAGATGTATTTCCTAGTCAAGTGGAATGATGTAATTGCACACAGCTTACTTTGTGCTTCAGGGTAAGGGCCACGATGACTCCTGCCCCTACCCCCAGAACCCTTATGTTGTGGGGTCTGAAATACAGAAAGCTGGAGGCATGCATAAGGGCTATTGAAACATGCACTTAACCACTTCGGGAACAGCGTCGACTATAGTCGATAGCCACAGATGAGCATGCACAGCGACTTTAGCCGACAGCCGTGATATGACTTTTCTAATTTTTCATGTATCAAAATAAAATTGTGAACATTTAAAAATAACGTAATAAAAACATATATGTATATGTGACCTATTCTGATTTACATTACAAGTAAAGCTGCCTGTAAAGTAAAACAAGCTTTCAGTGCTTGAAAACTTTCCTCATCACACAAGAGCAAAACGGATTAGTCGTCAATGCACAGCACAAACTGTCGTGCGGACTATGAGTGCCGACTATGGGCAAGGTTTCGGGGCTGGTGAGCGCAGTACTGAAGTGGTTAAGCAGAACAAAGGAGTATACATTGAGTTTGAACAGAGAAATATATTCCTATACAAGGCAAGAAGCCCAGCCCAGGCTACAGGACTGTTTATCCCTTGTCAGGAAGTGTTCCAGGCCCAAGACCCATTCTTGTACAACTAAGCAGGAATGAAAAAACTACATGCAAGAGATTGCCTTTCCCAACATTAACTTTCTGAACAAAACCTTCAAGTGGATATCATTTCTCTCTTCCTTTGTTACCTCTTATTGCCTATCTCAGGGTGGTTTAATCTGCTATCAGAGCTGAGTCATGACAATAGACAATTCTTCTAAACATTTCTTCCGAATTCACTTCCTCTTTTTTTTCTGTTTACAAGACACCTGGAACTAAGCACTCCTCTATCAATTCAAGTTTCATGATAAAGGTCTCAACCCATATTCATATTGTAGATTCAACATTGTGTGTGTTCTTCTCTGCAACAGATACTCAGGTCATTCGTACTCCTACCCACTGTTTTCTTTCCTCTCTGAGCTTATTTATTGAGCACTTTCTGTTTATCAAGATATACTTTAGATAGGCCCTATCAAGTAGTTTTCCCTGTCCAATGGATATGATCTTGTTCAATGGGTTTTCTCATTGTAGAAGGACACTGTTAGTCTCTTTGTAGGCAGATGCCCCTAGCGCTGTCCCTTCTGCAAGTCTGTCCTATATCAAAGCAGTACAAGTCATATCAAATACAGAATTATGTACCAGGGTCCCCTAAGACAACTCATGCTAAATTTTAAAGGATAAAAAAAGAAATAGATAATTTTTAAAACAACCCTTCAGATCTTTTTCATAAGCCCTTATATGCTGTTTAGGAAAACAAAATTTAAATGTTTAAACCAGTTTAACTTAGTTCAATCAGATGCTTTAAACCATTCTTTTAGGAAAGTTTCAGTCTCTCATTCGGAAAAATGCTCCATCCCAAAGATCACCTTCCCCTCCAGAAGCTTTTCTCCCTAAGATGTCATTTGGGTGCAATGACAGGGGCCCCTCATGTGTGTTCATGCCAGTAAATATGGACCTTGGTATTCTGTTGCCTTCAGTGTGTGTTCTGGGTCTCTGATCATGTCTAGAGTAAGGCCCTGTTGTACTGAGTCCCAAGCTGGTTTGTGGTTACAGTCTCTGACTAGTGAAGTTTTATTTTTTTATGTATTTATGTTTTTAAATTGACATATAAAAATTGTATGTATTTATTGTGTACCACATAGTATTTTGAAGTGGAATGGTTAAATCAGCTAATTAGCAAATGGATTACCTCACACAGTTACTGTTTGTGTGTGTGTGTGTGTGTGTGTGTTAGAACCCTTAATATCCGCTTCCTTAGCATTTTTCAAGAATATACTATATCATCATTAGCTATAGCTGCCATGGTCTACAATAGATCTCTTGAACTTATTTCTCCTTTCTAATTGTAATTTGACCAATATCTCTCCAACTCCCCTCTACAGCTACCCCAGTCTCTGGTAATCACCATTCTACTGTCTACTTCTGTGAGATCAACTCTTTTGGATTCCACCTATGAGAGAGATCTTTGTCTTAGGCAGTGATAGAGGACAGAACTGGCTCAAACTCCCATGAACTCCCTTCATCAGGGGATGTGAGGGTCTTCCAAGTCCTTTGCCCAATCCATTGGCCCAGTAGGTTCTTAACTCCTGCTGAGAGTCACTTTACCCTGAGGTGGCTGACACTATGCTAAACCTACTGCTTTATTTATGTCAAGCAAGGACCGATGACAGGCTATGAAAGCAAAACCTCAGTGGACTCTTTTTCTGTACGTAAATTTATAGAGGAGTGCACAACGTGTGTGGAGACCATATCTTACCATTGCCCCCATCAACCTATGTAGCCTTCAATTATATCACAGATATCCACATCTTCTTGTAACTTAAGGTTAAAGAGAGCAGATTGAGGAATAGGTGTCTGACTGATTTTCTGTCTTCCACTTTCTCTTCTTTCTTCCTTCTTTTATTTGACAAATGTTTATTTTTTGTCAGGCATGTGAAGTAGTAAGAAAAACAGAAAAATTTTCAATCTTCATGGAGTGTACATTCCAGAAGGAGATACATTAAATATTAAAAGATGATAAAAGGAATGAAGAAAAATGAAGGGAGTAGAGAGAGGATGGAAAAGAGGTAGTCAACCCTGGAAAAAGCTCTTTGAAGAAGTAACAATTGAGAGCAGACATCTGCATGTTATAAGGGAGTGTGCTTGGTCAACGTCTGCAGGGAGTACCTTCAGGTCAGATGTGGCAGTGACCGCAAAGTCCCACGATTAGAACAAGTGAAGCTTGGTGAAGGGAAAGCAAGATAGCCCATGTGACTAGAGTGGAGTGTGAGGTTGAGGATTGGGCATGAACTGGAGAAGCCAAGAGAGACCAGATAAGGGAGAATCAGCACTACCTGAGTAATCTGAGCATGGATGAAGGGACTGATTTAAGTTTTTAAACCAGAACTGACTATAGGGGGAAAGGGGGGGAAATAAGAAGAAAAGATGAACACATTTGGAGGAGTGCATAATGGTGGCTGGTTCCATAGTGAAAATGTGATAGCATCTGGGATATATGTTGAAGGTAGGAAGGAAGGTGAAGGCTGATGGAATGAATATGTAAATGTTGAGTGGATCCTGATGCCATGTGCTGAGATGAGGAAAATTGGAAGTTTTAGCATGAGGGTGGGGCCTCAGGATTTCTTTTGGGAAACATAAAATTTGAATGTTTACAAGACATCCAAGTGATCATGTTAAGTAGGCAATTAGGTAAACAATCAGGAGCTCCAGATGGAGGTTGGGGCTGACAGAATAAATGTGAGAATTGTCAGCATAGAGATGGCATTCGGCATTAGAGGACTGGATGACATCAACCACAAAGTTAAGTTTAGAATGAAAAGAGAAGAGGTTCTAGGATTGAGCCTATAAGTACTTTGACTTTTTTGAAAAAAGGAGACTGACAAGTACAACTAATCTGTTGAAGAACAGCTAGGGAGTGGGTGTCTAAGAAGTCAAGGGAAGAAAATGTTTCAAGAAGAAAGTAATCAACCTCATCAAATGCCCTGAAATGGCAAGTGAGGTGTAACCTTGACAAAGATATTTCAGTGGATTTGTGAGGATGAAAGTCTGATTAGAGAGGATTAAAGAGAGAGTGGGGAGAACTTCTACTTAAATACATTTATCTCTACATCCTCCCAAAACACCACTAAAATGTATGTAATGGAATTTTTTTTAAGGCATAAACTACAAGGACAAAGAGTGTAGAAAAAGAAACAACAGCAGAAAACTCACATCAACAAAATTTTACAATCTGGTGATAAATGGAGTGGTAGTAACTGATTCAATAGAACAGAGAAGCTGAAATTTAACTCTACATTCAGGATGCCAGAAAGATGCAAATGCATTTACTACTAAACCTTAAGAAAGCTCAGAAATTGGAGAATCAGTTTTCTTAGATGGCAGGAGTGTGACATGGAGTTTAAGAAGGTTGATTGAAGTCTTTTTAAGCAGCTGCCAGACACCAAGCTGTACTTCCCAGGTCTGTGCAGGGAAGCAGTGTCTATCTGGACTCAGCTCGGGACTAGGTGATCACTCTCTGGAAAAGTTTGGCAAGAGGTTCAAAAGCTCTGAACACAAGGATGCCAGACATGGGAGGGTGAATGTCCAGTGCCTTAGTGAATACAGAGAGATTATAAGTAAACTTATTTTAAAAATGATGGGACACCCCATTCTCCACCTCCTTGCTCATTTCTCTGCTTCCCTTCCACAAAAATGCCTACCAGTGCCCTCCCCAGTGTAAAGCATTCTAAAACACTTACATTCAGTTTTGAGGGTTGTGATCCTATTGCAATAACCCATTTCCTCTTCTATATCTTTGCTAACCTTCTCAACGTTGACACCATCCAATTTTTCTGCAACCAATAATGAAACATTTCTCAGGCTATTTCCTGTATTTGGAAAAGTCCTCCTTCAAATTCACCCAGAAGACTCTGTCCTGTTTCCAAAAGAGAAAAGAAAAAAAAAAATCACTTGGAACAAAATGTCCCCATTCCTATCTACTTCCCAGCTTAAATTAACTATTACATCAAACCCAACAGGCCAATAACAGCAAAACACTTAGAACTAATCCTTGGTTGTTTTATCCAGTAAATCTTATTATTTGTATTTTTATGTAAGGTGGGTGTGATTAAGATATGTACAGATTTACTGTAAGTTAGCCAAGTAAGTATTTCTGTTGTGAAAAACATATGGCCCAGTGTGATGGGTATAAGATCTGGTGCAACACCACATGCATCTAGGTGTTTAATGATATTTGATGGCATCAATTAAAAAAAATCTCAGTTTTCCAAATCATTACCTAGATTCAAGGAGGCAGAGATCCAGCTGCTTTACCACATTTTCTTCACATCATTATTAAATTCACATATTAACTATTCTTGATAAATAAATTGTCATAAAAGACCTTCAGAACTAAACATCTGAAGCTTTATGCCTCCTTTGCCAAGGTTTTACGTGGAGATCTAAAAGCAAAGCAAACCAAAAACCCAGACTCTCCAGACAAATGCAGACAACAATAAAATCAGTCAATGTTCTGTCCGTGGTCACCCAAATCATTCCATATCTAGAATTCATGCATAATTTTATACATTTATAATGGATATTTTATCATAAACATTGGTTTTAATAAGAGTCACATACCTTAGGTTGCCCTACAATCATGAACCTAGTCTGGAATTCAGAAGATGGCATTCACTCTGTTTTATGGAGTAATCTTTTTGGTAATTTTGAGAAAGTCATACACTTTTAGTAAGCCTCATTTGCTTCCACTGTAAAATGGAATCTTGTCCCTGGGATCTCTCAAAAATAGTCATAATATCAAAGGTGACAATGTCAAAAACACTTTTATTGTTACTTTTTTCAGTTTATTTCATCTAGTTCATTTATCTGTCATTGCTGTTATCTGCTATTCTTAACCTTGAAAATTTCACAGTAGTTTCTAAGTGTACATATGCATTCATTCATTCATCAAATAGATAAGTTTTGAGTACTCTGAATTGCATAATCTAGTTAACCCTCTTAATTTTTCAGATGGAGATATGTTTACCCAGCAAATTTAAATGACAAACCAAGGCCACACCTACACCTGGTGTCAGTCCTTGGACTAAAACTCAGGTCTCTAATCTTTCCACTGACATCTACATTAGTTTCCCACTAACTTTTGTAAGCATTGAAATGTTGCTGAGAGAAACACAAAATAAAATTAGAGATAAATGCAAAATAAAATGAATGAGAGAACAAAATAAAATACTATGTTTGAGTGTTCAAGAAGACACACATTATGCTCCAACTAAGATACTAGAAAAATTTCAAGTATTTGGGTGACAGGTACACTAAAAGCCTTGACTTCACCACTATACAATTCATCTATGTAACAAAAACCACTTGTACTCCTGAATCCTATTGAAGTAAAAAGAAAAAAATAATCTAAATGGAAGATAGTCTCCTAACTATACTTTTATGCAAAGTTTGGTAGCAACATACGACAGTATAAGTTTAAAGTCATAATACTGATAAATAATTTAATTCTAGAAAACAGTCTTCTTACCTATTAATTTTTTATATACCTGTTTAATGATAACATTGAAAGAACATTTAGTAATGTAAAAGGACACAGATCTACTCCTTATTTGGCATGATCTATAACACCAAAGACTACCAAAAGCTCTGCAGTCACAGTATGAAAAGACAAGTGCTTCAGCTGTCTGTTTATTTCTTTGTTTTTACTTTTCCCCTCTCCACAGTAATGCGAACTATCCTGGGAACTCAACACTTTGTTGTTTTTTTTTTAATTATTTAATGGATCACAAACCGTCTGTCAGGATCTTGCTTCACAGGAAGTGGTTTCACAGGAAGTGTCTGGTCTCTTTGTTTTTAATATTTTCACAAATTTAGCATCAATTTGCTTTATCACCTTCAAGTTCCAAAAGCATATTGCAACCTTCCACATCCTAGTCTCCCAGAATTCAGTATATAATGCCAGGAAGCAAAAAAATGCTTTTGTTATGGAGGCAGAGAAAAGGCAATATTCCTAATGCTCACTTGGAGAAACAACAGGTTGTAACCAGAGCACTTACTTCCATGTTCTGAAGACATTCAGGAGCCAGACAGATACTTTATCTATATGCTATTTGACTAACTGCATCCTTAGAAGAGACTATAAAATTGCATTTAAGTCTGACATACTCCCGGCTAAAGTGTTGAGTTTATCAAATAAACAAAAAGAAATCAATTATGTTTCCACAGATATCACTGAGTGCTTCTGGGTGGTGAGTGGAGGAATCAGAATCAAGTTTGTTCCCTTTTTCACAGAAAATCTAAGACAGTGTCAAATGGAAGCAAAACACTGCAATTTTTCCAAATAATGCTGATGAGACACACTAGATCACATTCTCAGCGTAGGCTTCCATTTCATTCATTGGTGTTTTGGTATGCAGGTTTACTTTGGGGTCAAAAGAAAAGAGAGGGGAAAAGGAGCAAAAACTGAATAGGGTAAGTGGATCTATCTTTATATCAGACCTTCTCTAGTCCTGAAATACTTTGGCTACTGGCCTTTTTAATTAATTTATTATTTTAATTTTTTAATTTTATTTGTTGTTCATCCAGTTGTCTTCTTGCAGAATTATATTCCAGCAGTGCTAGAGACAGCTCTCTTGCTGCATTCCCTTTGACAGTTCCATCTGAAATGAATGGACATCAAGGCCAAATTTGGAACCACAGGAACAATTTAGTTAATTCACTTGATATATTGACTGAACCCTGGGTCAAGGTTCCTAGGTCACTCCATCTACATCTAGCTTATTTGGATGCATTTGAACCAGGCAAGTTGTCATTTCTTCTCAAACCAAACTCTGACAAGACCATTAGTGATGCATGCTTTTTTATGCGAATAAAATGTTTCAAAAATGAAGATTCAAAGTGTGAAATCCCTAGTAGCCTCAAGGAGCTGTGCTTATAATTGTTTTTAATTAAATTTCACAGTCAAGCTATGGAATATAAATGCATATGGATGCAAATGGTTGCTAGGCAGAATGGACTATAGCAGAATGTGTTTTGTTGTTTTAATTTTTAATTTCCTCTCACCAGTTTTTCATGTGTTTGGAATGTCAGATCAAATTTGTTTTATGTTGTTTCTGACTTGGACATCCTTGATTGTCGCTTTTGCTCTCTTAAAAGTTTTCCAACTTATTTTTCATGGGGATTTTGGCTTTCAGATTATGAAGATTTTTATGATTCTGATACCCTGTTATTGAGCCCTTTTTAATCCATGTTAGATAACTGTGAAATAATAAAAATAAGTGCAAGTTTAACATGAATTTAGTGGGGTTTTTTTGTTTGTTTGTTTTTGAGACAGAGTCTAGCTCTGTCGCCCTGGCTAGAGTGCAGTGGCATCATCACAGCTCTCTGAAACCTCAAACTCCTGAGCTTAAGCAATCCTCCTGCCTCAGCCTCCCAAGTAGCTGGGACTAGAGATGTACACCACCAGGCCTGGCTAATTTTTTTTTTTTTTTTTCTGTTTTTAGTTGCCTGGCTAATTTTTTCTATTTTTAGTAGAGATGTGGTCTTGCCCTTGCTCAGGCTGGTCTTGAACCTCTGAGCTCAAACAATCCTCCTGCCTTGGCCTCCCAAAGTGCTAGGATTAGAAGTGTGACCCACCGAACCAGCCATAAAATCTTAAACTCTTGACAGCATTTCAAAATAAATTAATACTTAACAAATTGTTATGCTAAGAAGAAATGATTGAGAATTTGTCCCCTTTCTACCTATTGGTCAATACAGGAAAGACTTTAAGCCAACTTTTAACCTCACATGTAGACTAATCCACAGTTTGACACTGGATCTATTTAGTACTATCTAGTAATAAAAAAGATCATTATTATCATCCCAGAGATTGTATAGTATTGGTCTTTAGAAGACAATACATAACATTTTTATTTTAAGTTGCTTGGAAAATAATTACTTAGCACAATTTTAAACAAAGACATTAAATGCTCAATATGACAGATGCATTTCTTGACCTTACTGCTCATAATATAATGGGACATAGAGACTTATAGGCAGGTGATTATAATACTGTGCACTAAGTGCAGTTGTAAGGTAAATATGCACCTGAACTATATTTAGGGAACAAAGAGAAGCTTTTGGAGGAAAGGATGCCTATGCTAAAATATGAAGACTAGGCAGGGATCAGCTAGAGAAAGTCAGTGAAATAAATAGATGGGGAAAGTTGGTTTGAAGATGGAAGTGGGTGAGGCAAGGAAAGAGTATTAAATATAAGAAAGAGCTTGACAAAGGCTGTGATTTTAAAGAAAGCTCGGTATGTCGGAGGAGCGGAACATAGTTCAAAGCATAGACATGGAGCAAGATATACCAAGGGGTGTGTCTGCAGACATAAGCAAGGTATAGAAAATGAAGTGGTGGATAATGAAGCCATGTTAATAAGTTTGGAATTTAACCTGCTGGCAAAGTGGAACTATTGATGGGGGCGAGGGGTTGCTAAACAGGGTCATAATGTAAGGATTACTCTGGCTTCATTGTAGATAAGGATTTGGAGGACAAAACAAAGCAAGAAGACTAGTTAGGAAGTAATAGCAGTTATCTATATAAAGTGCCTTAACTCATGGAGAAGTCTTACGGATTAAGAGAATAGGGCTTAACTGAGAGATATTTAATACACATTTAACATCAGGACTTGGTGCCTTACTGGCTATAGAGTAGAGGAAGCAATAAAGAATGATGAGTGTTCCGGCTTAGAGAATTGAAAGTTGGGGTGCCAAATTCACACAGAAAGAGGATAAGATATCTGTTATTACTATTGCTATCATGGCTTTCTTTTTTTTTTATTATTTAATATTTTCTTTTTCCTTTTCCATTCCCACTGCTTGACTTGACCAGCCTTAAAAAAATAAAAAATAAATACATTTAATATTTTCCTGAATTTTCTATCCTGTCACTGTCAACCTTTCAAACTCATGCATCTTTTCAAGTGTCTTTATAAATCTCCTATAGATGGATGTGGATTTTTTCCCAACATCCAACCCTAGAATGCAGTCCATTTGTACTTTGGGGAAGTACTGGTATATTTGAACATATTCCATCATCTTACATGTGCTTTGATCTTATTTGGGCTTCTGAGTCTTTTGTGGTTTTTTTTTTAATCTTTTAAACTTTTTTTACCAGCCCAGCAATTTATCTGAAATTATTTCTTACTTCCATTTTATATTTTATTTGTAGTGCTTTTAAAGAGATTATTTAGAGTATACCTAGCATGATTCTGTCAGTAAAGGAAGTGTTCCCATGTGAGTTTTTTTCATCTTTACTCTTTTGCTATCCATTGGCTCATTCTCTGTGCATAAACAGACTCAAATTTATCCAAATATAAAAATAGCTTTCCCCAAATTCCCCTACAAACAAGTATCTCATGACTTTACCTCTTATCGCCAAATTTCTTGAAATATAATTTGTACTTGTTACATCCTCACCACCCTTTCACTGTAATCACTTGCAGTATGACTTCTGTCTGAACCACTCAAGTGAAATACCTCTCAGAAATCAGTAATTCAGCTATAAGTTACAGATCTCAAAACATTTTTAACCTGTTTTTTTAGCCTATAGCATTTAAAAATTTTTTCCAGCATGTCTTGAAAGTAATTAATTTCCTCATTTCATTTCCAACACTAAGCGTGTTTCATTGCGAGACAGTTATTTGTACCTCCTAGGAGAAAACTTCTGAAGGACAAAAAGGAAATTTGCTCATTTTTGTATCTTTCACAAGTATTACATTGCTCTTAGAATATAAGGCTTCAGTATGTAGGTTTATAAGAAATAATTGCTTGTAAATTTCAACATAACAAAATGTTTTATATGAATGTATTAATATGCCATATCCTAGTTTTGTTAAGTTTTATTCATATTGCAGACAAAGGATAATTTAGCTGAATTTCAGAGGCTAAATTTGTAGAAGAGAAATCTAGAAACCTATGGATCAAATTGAACAGGGTAGACTCACTGAAATTTTTTCTATGACATTTCTCATAACTTAAATAAGCTTTATTAAAAATATATTTTTAATAGTTAGCTTTTTATTCCTATGTTTTACTACCAATATTATACTCAAATTTATTCCATAGGTCATTTTTGTATATATCTCATTTCCATTTTCTAGTGGCAGAAATTGTAGCATCTATGTACGAAATATATATCCCCCAGAGCATAATACCTTAAAAATAATTGTTGCCTAGCATTTATTTTACTTTATTTATTGTAATTACTTAAGTTATCATTTATGAAAGAAAGTATACATACATACTTATCTTTATGGGTGCACTACAGAGTATAATTCCTGGTCCCTCTGTGGCATTCAAAAGTATGATTCATCAACTAAAAATTAGTAACATTAATATGAGTTTACTCTGACTTGTTCTCTAATTTGTTGGGCTGTGTTGCTTAGAGTTCTGTTGATTAGAGTTACAGAGTAAACAGAAACCTTCCATTTGGATTGTTTACCCAGCTAGCTGCTCTAATTCCTCCAGGGTCACTAAAGGTCTACTAAGGCAGTGTTTTATTTATAAGCTTGTTTCGTCTACACCTGTGTAACCTCTTGCTTCTGAAGACTACAAAACACTAGCTTCTTGCTTAGTCTCTCTGAGGATAGTTTAGGCCAATAATGAAAGGCAGTCTGGGATCCTTCCTGAAACCAGCCTATAATTTTGGAATTTAATTATTTGTATATTTATTTATATTACAGGAGCACAAACGCTTGGGTGATATAAGTTGCCTTTGCACCCCCCAAGTCAGAGCTATAAGCATGCCCATCTTCCAGACAGTGAGCATGGCACCACATCCATTAGGTGTGAATTTACCCATTCTCTCCTCCACCACCTCCCCAACACCCTGCAAATGTTACTTCCCCTATCTGCACAGAAATATTGATCAATTAGTATCAGTTTAATGGTGAGTACACGTGGTGTTTGTTTTCCAGTTCTTGTGATACTTCACTTAGAAGAATGGGCTCCGGCTCCATCCAGGATAGCACAATAGGTAGTTCATCATTTTATATGGCCGAGTAGTATTCCATAGTATACATATAACACATTTTATTAATTCACACATATATTGATGGGCATTTGGGTTGTTCTCACATCTTTGCAATTGTGAATTGTGCTACTATAAACATTCTAGTGCAGATGTCTTTTTTATAGAATGTCTTTTGTTCTTTGGGGTAGATGCCCAGTAATGGGATTGCTGGATCAAATGGTAGTTCTACTTGTATCTCTTTGAGGCATCTCCATATTGCTTTCCACAGAGGTTGCACTAATTTACAGTCCCATCAGCAGTGTAAGAGTGTTCCTATCTCTCTGCATCCACACCAACATTTGTTGTTTTGCAAATTTTTGATAAAAGCCATTCTGGTTGGAGTTAAGTGACATCTCATTTTGTGGTTTTGATTTCCATTTCCCTTATGATTAGAGATATTGAACATTTTTTCATATGTTTGTTGGCCATTAGTCTGTCTTCTTTTGAAAAGTTTTTGTTCATGTTATTTGCCCACTTTTTAATGGGATTGTTTGATTTTTTGTTGTTGCTGATTTTCCTGAATTCTATGTAGATTCTAGTTATCAGCCCTTTATTGGATGTGTAGCATGCAAATATTTTCTCCCATTCTGTGGGTTGTTTGTTCACTGTCATGATAGTTTCCTTGGCTGTGCAGAGGCTGTGCAGAAGCTTCTTAGTTTCATCGGGTCCCACTTATTTACTTTTGTTGTTACTGTAATTGCCTTTGGGGTCTTCCTCATAAATACTTTGCCTAGGCTGATGTTTATAAGAGTTTTTCCAACATTTTCTTCTAGAATTCTATGGTTTCAAGCCTTAGGTTTAAGTTTGTTATCACCCTGAGTGATTTTTGTGAGAGGTGAAAGGTGCAGATCCTGTTTCAGTCTTCTACATGTGGTTATCCAATTTTCCCAGCACCATTTATTGAATAGGGATTCTGTTCCCCAGTGTATGTTTTTGTCTGCTTTGTCAAAGATTAGATGGCTATATGAGAATGGTTTTATATCTGGGTTCTCAATTCTTTTCCATTGGTCTTTGTCTGTGTTCTTATGCCAATATCATGCTGTTTTGGTTACTATACCCATGTACTGGATTTAGCCTTTTTAGCAACCAATTCAAAGAGGGAAATTGCATCAGTAACCTAATCACTATGTCAAAAAATTCTCAGAAGGTGACTGTGTTGGACCACATCCAGTCTTAATGTCTTACCAGAAAGACACCTAAGATTCAAAAGTCCTTATAATCATAGTTGATTTTTATTTTTGTTTGTTTGTTTGTTTGTTTCTCCAGCAAGAGGATAGAAAGCAATATCAGCTAAGGGAAAACACATCTAGGGTGTAGTCTGAAGAAAACTGGGTTCAAATTTCCTAGGTATACTTCTCAGTAATTTCACAGGACACACTTAATTCCTCCAACAAATTGGGACATATGTAAGGTGTTGCCTACCAAGGAAGCTCCTCTAAGCCTATGTATATAGTGCTTGTGTGACTGACTTAAGTCACTAAAGCTACAGACCCCAAGAGGAAAGCAACTATCCACCACAAATCCCATTGTTTACATAAACTATCTAGACAAACCAGCATAGTGGATTCAAGGTCTCAATTCCAACAGCTCAATTTCGTAGAACTGGCCAAAAGCCAGTCATGAAATTAAGCCCTTTTAGGAAGGTATGGAGTTTTAGTAAATCAAGTCTACTGAGCTGACTCTTTCCTGCTCAACAGGTTTTTTTGTTTTGTTTTGTTTTTTTATTTTGCTTTGTGTCCTTATTCTAGAGCTTAGGAGAATCTCTATCTTCCTAGCAGCAACCTATTCTTCCCAAACTGTAGAACCACTTCCCTTTCATGGAGGTTTCCAAAGAGACTCTGAGTATTTTGTTTTGTTTTGTTTGTATTGCTTATGCAGAAATTTGCTAAACTTAGATTGTACAATTTAGAAATTTAAAATTCCATAAAGAACATTTGGATTATCTTACAGCTGAAGTTTCAAAGATAGAAACAAATGTTTCAAAAGATTGCATAACCATAATGGAAAGATTGCCTCTGAGAGCTCCAGGAATATCATAGGCTAGATATGCCTCTTTCATGGTTGTATTACCTAAGGTTATACTTTAACAAGGAGATACAACACTAATTCATTTGCCTAAAGAAGAGAATGTGTAGCTCTTGAGTTACAATCTGAAGTAACAGATTGAGCAGTTAGGTCTTGTGGGTGACTCAGCTGTATGAAGTCATTCAGGAATCAAGTTTCCTTCCATTGTGCAGTGCCATAATTCTGGGAATTAACATCTGCATAGCCAAAGACAGCTACATTAACATGGGTTCCAGACAGAAAGAAGGAGAGAGAGTAGAGGAGATATACCACTGTCCTAAGGCCCAGGTCTAGGAGTAGTAAGCATCACTTTCAACCCCCTGCACTGAGGAAAATGTTGTCACTTGAATATACTTAACTTAAGAGCAGCTGGGATATCTAGTTTGCCCATCTGCTCAAGAATAAAAAAATGGATTTGGGGTCAACCGGGGTAGTCTCTACCTCATGCAGGATACATGTTTCTTTTTTTGACCACAGATGAATAAATTGTATATTAATTAAAAGAGCACAAAGCAATGTTAACAAATTCATTGTTTAATGTAAATTGGTGATAAAATGTGAATTATTTTACAGAAATTCATTTTGAGCTCAATTTTTTGAAAATATTTCTTTAGGACAAAATATTAATAGAATCTCTGTATTTCTTTAAAGTATATTTAGGGAGTTACATATGAAGTTATATTTATTTCAAAAATCAATATTTATGTAAATGTGCAAGCAAATTAATGCACAATTTGAAATATTTAATGTATGTCTTCAAAATTTAAGGCCACACAAATTAAATAAAAGGCATAGACAACAAGTGGCCTTTATGATCTAGCACAATCAAGTACCTTTTAAAAACAGAACTCTTAAACTTTGCTTTTGCTGGGCACCTAGAACTTTCTTTCTAAATTATATTTTTTCTTCATATTAACCCTTTTGAATGTGGCAGATTGAACCAAATGTGCTAAAGCTGTGCAATTACATAGATTAAATTCATACTCACTTTTTTATTCTGGCTAATTTTGCCAAATTGAGTGAAGAATTGTCTGAAATTAACCCTGTTTTAATCAGCAAAATTACTTTTTTAAAGAGCATATATAGCATATGTTAAGAGTCTAGAACTTCTAAGGAATTTTACTTCGGCATTGTTGGCTAATAGGAGCCTACAATTGATATTATATCCATTACTATATGTTTTTATTCTAAACTTATTTTTTAACATTTCATATATAAATTTTCCTGAACAATACAAATGGTTCTCTTTTCTCATTAACATACAAGGTTTTTTTTTCATCTAGAAAGTGCAGCAATAAGCACCTTTGTAGAATCTTGCTGACTCTTCATTAAGGAGTTTGAGTACAATTTGGGCACAAAGGGTTCTAGTGCTTTAAGCAGTCACTGAATGTCGACCAGACCCCTGGGTTCCATTATATCTCCCAGACAGATTGCTGAATTATTGAACACAAATGAACATTATGCAACCTTGATTAGAGAATTGTTAATCAACCCATTGTGGTATGTAAGTCAAAGAACAATTAAAAATCTATGATTGGAATGTAACTAGTTTTAAAAAAGAAAGAGTGAATCATACTGCATTATTTGCTTTTTTCTATACTCCACAAGTTCTTGTAATCATTAATTCTCCAATATTATTTGATTTATAAATTTTTTAAAAATAGCTTGACTTATAAAAAGTGTATTCGTCTCCAAGCAAATACTTTGCTTGTCACCATGGCTTATTTAAAATACCATTGTTCCAGCCCTAGTCCTGGGTTTTATTGTTTTCTTCCCCTAAAATAAATTATGTATGATGTTTTAGGGAAGCTTTGAAGTTCAATCAGTTTTGGCAAAAGAGTAGTACTTTGCAAATAGTTAAATTAGAATTCTGCCTGTAATTTATCCCTTTGAAACATTTCTGCATCAGAGCGATCTGAAAAATAAATGAGCAGCCGTATTCACCAGTTTTGCAAAATACACTATTAGGACACCAAGGGGAAGAAATGTTTGCCGGGAATTTTTAAGGGAATATGAAAAGATGGGGGAAAAAAAAAGAAATATAATATTAGGTTTTTAATCAGCAGTGTAAAAGAACTAGAAAATCAAGTAAATGCTGACTGATGTTACTTTGTGTTAGAATAAATGTAATAGGAGGGCCTGAGACTACTTAATTCAAATATGTAGAAATTTTAAAAATTGTATTTTTTATAAAATTAGTCATAAAAGAAATTAAACCTTTTAGTAAATTGGTTTTGGAGTCTAACTTGGATCAAACCAACACTCTTTCCTTACATTTTTATAGACTTGTAGACTGAGTGTAGTGAATTCTCCTGCAAAGCACTCATGTCTGCAATTTTCTTTATACATTGTTCAGAGAGCATGACAGTTCGTATTAACTGTCAGCATCTGGAATCTACATCCTAGATATTTAACATTGCTTTTTCTGTTTATTTGTTTAATTGGAGGGTGACATCACAGGACGGTTTTCTTAATTTACCTTTCTGTTTTGTTTTGATTTTTTCTTTCGGGGGGGGCAGGGGTCTTGTTTGTATTTTCTTCAGAAATAGCATAACTGTCATCTTGACCATGAAGAAACCATAAGTCCAATAGTCTAGTACAATATGAATTCCATTTGCAATAAGCTATTAGCTCATATATGTTTGCCCTGTTCAAAGTAATGACTTTTGGAGGTGGTTTAAGTGAAACTGATTTTTTTTAAATTGCCATTTTATTTTTGGAATTTCTGTCGAATGTTAAGGGAAAATATTTTTTGAATTATCTCAATGGCTGACAAATATTTGTACTTTATAGGTGATCTAATATTCTGAAACTTCTAAAATTTTATTGGCCATATCTGGCTATGTGGAAAATGTAACTGAATAATAGTTTGAGTGAGACTGTAAAACAATAAAATTAAGTAAAGAGAGGAATTGAGGGATTTTTTGGTCCTTTGAAAATGTCATAAATGTCAATGTTTTACATGTGAGAAGTGCAAACGATTTTTCCATTTTACTCTACTCTTTTCCAAGACCAACACAGTTGTTTTTAATGATTGTGTTCTTGAGGAAAGTAACACATTCGTACTTATTGTCTGCAAGTCCTACAATTCTGTTTACAATAGTTTAATTATAGTACCTTGCATTAGAGAAACAATGATTTAAAAAAAAAAAAAAAGAATACTTTTTTAAAAAGATGTTACCTATATTCTTGTTTCCGGAAGAGAATGTAAGGGGAAAGAAAAATAAATCAGACAAAAATGTGAGCAGACTTTCACTCTCTCCTCTTCTAATAGAGATTGACTTTATATTAAGTCAAGGAAGATTCTTAATTTCATTCCACCATGATACAGCCTTACGTTGTCTATGAGTTTGCACATGGCCCTTTAAATTAATTACATTATTTATTAATTTTAATTGACAAATAAAAATTATATGGACTTATTGTGTACAGCATGTTGCTTTGAAATACATACACATTATGGAATAGCTAAATTGAGCTGATTAACATATGCATTACATCAGATACTTATCATTTTTTTGTGGTGAAAACACTATTAGCAATTTTTGAGAATGGAGTTGACCCTTGAACAACACAGGTTTGAACTGCTTGGGTCCACTTATACATAGATTTTCTTCTATCTCTGCCACCCCTGAGACAAACCAAACTCTTCTCTTCCTCCTCCTCCATAGCCTACTCACCATGAAGTCATAAGGATGAAGACCTTTATTATAGTGTACTTCCTCTTAATGAGTAATAAATATATTTTCATTTGCTTATGACTTTCTTTTTTACATTTTTTTTCCAAAACATTAATTAAGGGGTACAACTGTTTTTATTACATGATTCTCTTATATAATGCTTAAGTCAAGGCTTTTGGTGTGCCCATCATCAGAATAGTGTTCATTGTACCCAATAAGTTATTATCCCACACCCACCCTCCCACTTTTCCCCTCCTTGGTTTCTGTTGTTCTTTATATCACCTTATGCCCATGTGTACCCATCTATTAGCTCCCACTTCTTAATGAGAACATATGGTGTTTTGTTTTCCATTCTTGAGATACTTCACTTAGGATGATGGTCTCCAGTTCATTCCATGTTGCTGCAAACAACATTATTTCATTCCTTTTTTGTTTATTCCAAAATATTAAGGGGGTATAAATGTTTTAGGTTACATGTATCACTTTGTAATGTGTCAGTCCTGGCTATAGGTGTGCCCATCACCCAAATAGTGTTCATTGTATCTATTAGGTAGGCTTTTGCCCCCCCCCATCTGCTCCCACCCCCCTGCTTTATTTCCCACTGAGTTTTATTTCCCTCTGTGCACTTGGGTGCTCATCTGTTAGTTCCAATTTAATAGTGAGAACATATGATGTTTGTTTCTCTATTCTTGAGAGACTTCACTTAGGAATATGATCTCCAGTGTCATCCAGATTGTTGTAAAAGATATTAATTCATCTTTTTTATAGCTGAGTAGTACTCCATGGTATATAGATATACCACATTTTCTTTATACAGTCAGGAATTGAAGGGCACTCAGATTGATTCCCCATCTTGGCAATTGTGAATTGGGATGAGATAAACATTCAATAAACAGGGGTTTTAAACTTAAATGCATACAAGGGGAAACTTGTAATATAAATGTATTATTGGGGCCCAGATATAATTGGAAGTGTGATGGACTATCCAACATAAAGAATGAATGCTCTAATTAATAATATTCAAATTCAGCTTACAGCAGAAAAACTCACCCATATGTATGTGCATGCACTGACTCTGAGCCCAGAGCTCCACCCGTGACACTGTCTGTGAAGACATTGTGCAGAGTTGTAATCCAAATGCTCATCTGTTTGTTGTACATGATGGTCATGATCTTCATGACTTAGCTGTGTCCACACTTGTCAGGCTATTTCCTTCCATTCTTTCCTATGCTCCAACTATATTACATCAGCTATATTACATTAGCTACCAATTGTGCTATTCTAAAAGTACAACCTAACTCATGCCTCTATGACTTTGCTTCTGAAATCCCTTTGTCTTGAATGTCCTTACCCACCTTCTCTGTATTTTTCCTGGCTGAACAAACTATCACTACTGTTTTTAAGTGGCAAAGAGGCTTCTATGTGCAGTTTTCCTTAACTCTCCTCCCCCAGTCACCCAGAATGTTAACTATTTACTCCTGTTTGCAAGGGATCTTGTGCATAATTCTATGTGGATTATCATACTCCATTCTAGTTTATTGTTTGTATTTGAATATTGATTTCTTTGAGAAAATTGAGTGCAAAGGAAAATGCAAAATTTTCAGAACCCTGGAACAATCAAAGCATCTAACACAGAGTAGGTATTTAATAAATCCACCAAGAAGAGGAAATAAAGGAAGGAAAGAAGAAAGAGTGAGTGAGAGACATAGTTGGGCAGGATGTAAGTATAAGTTCTGGCACGTATTACCTTAGATGAGTTATTACTTCATTTCTTTTTAGTTTTCTGAAGGGAAAAATAATACTTATCTGGCAGGCTTATCCGAAAACTCAAAAGAAAGGTAAAAGAAAAACACTGGAAATGGCCAGATCTTTTGCTTCACTAGATAAAACTTTATCTAACCTCCATTTACTATTCAATGTGTAAGCAAAAAGTAGAGTGCTTTGTGATGAGGCCAGTTAATGTAACGGACCTGAACTAGTACCAATAATGAGGTTTACGTTCCTGCTGTGTTGACCAGCCTTCATGCATGAAAACCTTATGAGGCACAATCATCTAATCTTAAAATGCATTTTATTGATGCTTTTAGTAAGAAAAATGTAAGATTCTCACTAGTTAAAAAATATTAAGACCTGCGTGAGATTAAAATTGAAATTCAGTATAAAAGCAGCCTTACCATTTCCTTGGGTAAAGCTGAATTTTTTGTTCAAAAGGAAAACTAATCAAAACAAAATAAGGTGTCTATTTAACTTTGAACTCAACTATAATCAATGCCAGGTAAAATAAGCATTCTCTGAGTTCATCATTGTTATGGATGGCTGATCATTCAAAGAACAACTATTTTGTGAGAGAAAATAAATAGGAACATTTATTTCACTCTAGTACAGTTAATCCAGAGAGTTCATTCATTGCTTCTGAACAATTTCACAAGGTAGCACCTCCCAGTTTGCCATATAATTCAAAATTTCCCCAGTGAAACCTTGGTAATAGTCTATGAATGTTTTCTAATTTCAGCTAGGAGGAGCATCAATAAAAAAGCATTCCAATTAGATTGAAAACCATCTTGATGAAAATTCTGAGCAGTACGTAGTACCTCAAATTATTTGTTTCACTAAAGAAAAGTGTCACACTGAGACAGCTTATGTACATTTTACTTTCACAAATCTAAAAACAGCATTCAGAATTTCTGAAGGAAAAAACTAAAATTAACATCAATACACTTTTGCTTGATCTAAGTAAATTTTTCTGTTCTGAGAGATCACATCTACAATAGTGTCTAGGGACTACGTTAGAGGTACTATAATCTAAGGTACAGAGGCAGACATTAGAGGCAGACATCTAAGAGGTATCTAGAAATCTAAAATAATTGTATGGTCATAATATAATCCAATTTTGCTTCTGAAGAAAGAACTATGGTATGGTACACAGGGTTAAGTTCTTATAAGCCAGGTATATTTAAAATATACTTATAACCAAAGAATACCAAGTAACTAATGGGATTGATTATAGCTGACTTATCCCAGTAAGTGGATAAGGAAAGAGAGGACCTTCCTTCCTGTATTCCATGGATATAGGCTACAATTCCACCACTGGATCATTCTTTGAGAGTCAGGTGCCTCCATCTTTGTTCTACTTTTCTTTGTCTGGAAATGACTGCTGAGATTGGAGTTTATAACCAACATCCTTACCACCGACATCTAGAAAAATAGGTGTTCAAGACAAAAAGATAATCCGTATTTAAGCTCCAGTAAAGTAATTCATTCAAAATATTTTCTTTGCCCAAAATCCACCTTTGAAAATCGATAGTTTCATTCTTAAATATGTATAAAATGGAGTCTGCTAGTAGTCCCTAAGATTCTTATTGTTATGTTTATCAGACCAATCTCCTTGCTCTTTGCAAATTACTTTTTAATACGCAGGACTATATTCTAGTTATAGATTTTATTCCAAAAACTTCTCAAATATGTTTCGAAGTAAAAATTCAAATTGTTATTAAAATACTGAAGATATTCTTTGTTCTCTTTTAAAAACATTTATCTTTCTCTCAGGCAATAAAACTAAGCAAGCATTTCCAGAGACAGAAAGTCATGTTTTTTGGTGAATATTTTATGCTAGTATATGAAACAGAATGTTCCTACTATTTTTACTACTATAAGATCCCAAATATTTTAGAGCTTCAGTTTTACAAAAGTTTTAAAAAATCAGCCATGAAAATTGCATGGTAGGTTTCTTTGCATTGGGTACCAGGGAGAATATTTTTAGCTCAGAGCTATTTTAGACATGACTGGGTAAAAATGAACTCCCTTACTACCCCAAGAGTATGCATACATTTTTACAATAAGTAATGAAGAATGAAAAAGGTATGAAAAATAATACTGCATTTGGAATTAGGTCTTTTCTCTAAGCTCTTTGAAGGGAGGTTAATGTGTTAAAGGGCATCCCTATTTATGGCAATCTGCATGCTGATAAATAATACATAATGCTAGCGATTATCACCTAATTTCAATATTTATTGAAAACTGCCATTTCAGAGCAATGAAACCACATCAAGAATTGTGCTATCATCTACATTTGTGTAAACTGTCCATAAATGTTGAGTTTTAGTCATTATCATTAGTATAATTCATTATTAACTGCTTAGAGACTCAAATACATAGGGAAATGATTCAAATCTTACACCATCTGCTTTTTCTACCTATTATATTCTTTATAAGTTTGATATAAATAAAAGAATAAGTTATTCAATGAGGCCAGCAAAACATATTTACAGAGAGGGCTGTTGGTGAGAAAAATTGTAAAGCTGTGAAATTGGTATTTGCTGGCATCACAATTTGCCATTTAGTGTTATTTTATGGCAACTTTTGCATTAAAGGCAAATATACACAAACTCATGTTGGTCTCACAGTGCCCTGATTGTGCTATAGAGACTCTCATAGACAAAAAGTGCATTCATTCTCCCAAAGGAATTCACCTGTCTAATCGGTGAAAGAACATTTTTATTGCCTGCTCTATTCCAGACATGATTGGTACCAGGTACTGTATTTTTAAAAATAATAATTACTGGGATACAATGTTTCTAACATTGTTTGCCCTAAAGTATTTCATAATCTAGTGGAAAAGATAGACATGTAATTAATGTGTCCAATAATAAAAATTATAACAACGTTTATTTGCCAGGAACTTTTCTAAACACTTTACATATGTGTATTAATCCTTACAATACTCCTAGCAGGTGCTATCAACATCCCCATTTAACAATGAGGAAACTAAGATGCAAAGCAGTTAAGTGCAAAGGGGTTATTGCCAAGGAAGAAGACATCTAACTTTATCTAAAGCATTCAGATATTAGACTTTATAGAGGCAATGAACCTGAATTAGACTTCCAAAATAATGCGATTGGCATAAGGAAAAATAATCAAACAGAAGCTGTATTCACAATAAGTGAAAAAGTCACATAGATATGAGAAGATATACCATGTTCGGGGAGTATCAAGAAAATATTTAAGGCCGGGCGCTGTGGCTCACGCCTGTAATCCTAGCTCTTGGGAGGCCGAGGCGGGCGGATTGCTCAAGGTCAGGAGTTCAAAACCAGCCTGAGCAAGAGCGAGACCCTGTCTCTACTATAAATAGAAAGAAATTAATTGGCCAACTGATATATATATATAAAAAATTAGCCGGGCATGGTGGCGCATGCCTGTAGTCCCAGCTACTCGGGAGGCTGAGGCAGGAGGATCGCTTGAGCCCAGGAGTTTGAGGTTGCTGTGAGCTAGGCTGACGCCACGGCACTCACTCTAGCCTGGGCAACAAAGTGAGACTCTGTCTCAAAAAAAAAAAAAAAAAAAAAAAAAAGAAAAGAAAATATTTAGTACACCTAGAATTTAAGATTGAAGGGGAACATGGGAAGAAATGATGCCAGAGAATTACTAGTTTATGAAGGGTTCTTCTGTGTGCTCTAGTAAGGAGTTTGATTTCATCCAGAAATTTTTAGAATTTCCAACAAAGAAATGAATCTTAACGCCAACAATTTTCACTTACAAAATATAATGTTTTGTCTTCTTTTCTTGTTATCTTGCTTTCCTTGGCTGACTAACAATGTTAGAAAACAATTTGATATAAATGAATATTCACTAAGGTATTATTCTCCAAAGATATTTGAATTTTATGAAGAAATATATAAAGACTACAAAGCCTTTGAGTTTTCTAGTACAGATGTTCCCTGACTTAGGACGGGTCAGATCCCAATAAACATATTGCAAGCTGAAAATATTCTAAGTTAAAAAATGTATTTACTACTCCAATAAACCCACTGCAAAGGTGAAAAATCGTAAGTCAAACCTTTGTATGTCCAGATGCTTCTTAACTTATGATGAGCTTACATCCCAATAAACCCACAGTAAATTCGAAAAACCCTAAGTCAAACCATCATAAGTGGGGGACCATCTGTATTAGAATTTCAGTCCACGTGGCAGATGATGAGATACTTTTGGGCAGAGAAGCTATTATATCTTCCTACTCCTGCGAATAATTAAGATGGTTGCTTACAAGAACATGCCATAATGTGGCAAATTAGAGGCCTCTGTATTCAATGTCCAGGTTTGTCACTCACTTGACAAGTCACCTAGCTTCTCTAGCCTTCCATTTTCTCAGCAATAATAGGGTGGACGAGGGACAGGAGGAAGCAAGCTTATATCAAACACCTTTTCAAATTCGTAGATTTTCATTCTACGATACTAATCTTATCCTACTCAAAAAGCAAGTGCTAATTGCAGAGCTAGATTTCTTTAGAAATAAATTTTGCAAACTATTCGTAGATTTAACTCTTCAGAACGGCAAAATGTTGATATGAGCAACTAAAACTTTTTACAACCTCCATATGTTTAACAGGATATATTTAATTAAATACAGAAAGCAAAATGACATAATTGTAGCACTTTCCTCCTTAAAAAGGTCATACAATTAAATCTGTAATAAAATGGGCTTATGCATATGATTACCTCCATTTCACATTTAAGAAAGCGGAGTCAGGTAATTGAAATGACTTTCCAGACATCACATATTTCAGCAGTACTGGAGCCAGAGGCTAAACCTCTATTTTCTGATTCTAAGTCCACTGCTCGGTTTACCACAACAGTTGTTTTTACATTGACAATTAAGGCTTAGTGGTATAGACAATTTCATAAATGCTAGGAATACTCTACCTCAAATGGTGCTAGAGAAATAATAGACATAAGATCAAATGTATTGATCACTTGAACCACAAAAAGAGAAGCTTGTATTACCAGCAGTGCATGAAGTATAAGGTGGAAAATGCAAAAATGCCAATGTGCCCACATTTCAACATATCACGCGGTTTAGCAGGAGCACCGCAGGGGAACATACAACAGTGACCACAGAACGAGCTTGCCCTTGGGACATTTCTGTTTATTTGAGTTTAAAATCAAGATTAATGATTTATTGGCTTCAAGATGCTACATACCCTTCCTGAGCCTGCTTTTAAAATGAATGTACAGAGTAGCATTACCGATTTGTTCCTTGGATAGTAAAATAAATATTGAAAAAATGATTTTTTAAATGTTGCAAAGACAGTAAAATAGATTTATTTTAGTCTTAAATATGCTAATTAATGTCCACCTTGAGTCTTCAGGAATCAGCATAAAGGCTATGAAAATGCAACATTTCTCAAACTTCTTTGACAAATAAAACTTCCCCTACCACCAACACATACACCCAAAAAGCATGTAACTTGAATGAAAAGGCTGATATAAATAAGGATTTACTTTTGTCCTCAGTAAAATAGAATAATCTAGAGAGGTTATGGGAGAAAAAAAAGTTTTCTAAAGAAAAATATGTTGATATCTACAGGATATTTTAATATAAATATTTATGCTTGTGCTTCTTTAGTAAACTTCTACTTTAGACATACAGAGAAAGTGAGATTTCAATTTTTTTTTTGCCAATGTATAACAATCAGAAGTGACATCTTGAAATCAAATATACTAATTTCATGAGACTATAGCATACTTTGGGGGTATGTAATGAAGTGTAGCAAAGTGTAGACGCACAGAGAAGTTATGTGGGACCTAACTGGTAAATGTGAAACAGCCTATGCAGTGATTTCTCAAACTCTAATATACTTTTAATATTAAAATATTGAGGAAAAATTAGCAAGGAAGGTTTTATATAACATTGTTGACCCTGTTTTACTATAATATATTTTAGGAACTATATATATTTTTTTATTTCAGCATATTATGGGGGTACAAATTTTAAGGTTTCAAATAATGCCCTTGTCCCCCAACCCTCACAAGTCTGAGCTTCAAGTGTGACCATCCCCCAGATGGTGCACATCTCACTCATTATGTATGTATATACCGGTCCCCTCCCCCCTCCCACACATCCGATACCAAATTAATGCAGTTCCTATGGGTCCACTTAGGTGCCTCTCAGTTAATACCAGTTTGCTGGTGAGTATCTATGGTGCTTGTTTTTCCATTCTTGGGATACCCCTCTTAGTAGAATGGGTTCCAGTTCTATCCAGGAAAATAAAAGATGTGTTATATCACCATTGTTTCTTAAAGCTGAATAGTACTCCATGGTATACATATACCACATTGTATTAATCCACTCATGAATTGATGGGCACTTGAGTTGTTTCCACAGCTTTACAATTGTGAATTGTGCTGCTATAAACATTCGAGTGCAGGTGTGTTTTTTGTAGAGTATCATTGGATCTTTTGGGTAGATGCTCAGTAGTGGAATTGCTGGATCAAATGGTAGATCCACTTGTATCACTTTAAGATATCTCCATAGTGCTTTCCAAAGAGGTTGAACTAGTTTGCAGTCTCGCCAGCAGTGTAGTGTAGTCTCTCCACATCTACACTAACATCTATTGTTTTGGGACATTTTGATAAAGGCCATTCTTATGGAAATAAGTGATATCTCATTGTAGTTTTGATTTGCATTTCCCTGATAATGAGAGATGTTGAGCATTTTTTCATATGTTTGTTAGCCATTATTGTCTTCTTTTGAAAAATTTCTGTTATGTCCCTTGCCCATTTTTTGATAGGGTTGTTTGATTTTTTTTCTTGCTGATTTTTGTGAGTTCTAAGTAGATTCTAGTTATCAGCCCCTTATCAGATATGTAAGATGCGAAAATTTTCTCCCATTCTGTAGGTTGTCTATTTACTTTCATGACTATTTCTTTGGCTGTGCAGAAGCTTTTTAGTTTGATCATGTCCCAGTTATTTATTTTTGTTGCTGCTGTGATTGCCTTTGGGGACTTCTTCATAAACTCTTTGCCTAGGCCTATGTCTAGGAGAGTGTTTCCAACATTTTCCTTTAGAATTATAATAGTTTCATACCTTAGGTTTAAGTCTTTTATCCACCGGGAGTTGATTTTTGTGAGAGGTGAAAGATGTGGGTCCTGCTTCAGCCTTCTACAAGTGACTATCCAGTTTTCCCAGCACCAGTTATTGAAAAGGGATTCTTTTCCCCAGTGTATGTTTTTATCTGCTTCGTCAAAGATTAGATCGCTATATGAGAATGGTTTTATATCAGGGTTTCAGATCTGTTCCACTGGTCAATATTCCTATTTTTGTGCCAATAGAAGATGGATTTAATTACTACTGCTTTGTAGTATATATAGTTTGATATCTGGCATATTCCTCTCTAAGGAGGGGGGAGGAGATGGGTATATACATACATAATCAATTGATGCTCACCAACTGGGGGATAGACATGCTTGAAGCTCTGACTCAACTGGGGAGAGGGGGCAAGGGCAATATATGTAATCTTAACATTTGTACCCGCACAATATGCTGGGAAAATAAATAAATACAAAATAAAAAGAATAAAAAAAATAAAGGCCATTCTCACTGGAAAAATAAATAAATAAATTTAAAAGACACCAACCCCTTTTTTTGGCAATAGCTTAAAATCACATAACATCTAAGGCTTCGGTTATGTGCAGCCCTCAAATACTCCTCCCATAGTCATTGCCCTTGTGAAAATGATAGATATTTGTCATGCAAATAGTGCAACAGTGGAATTCAGAAGAATAGCTAGCTCAGCATTTTTCCTCTCCTATTCTTACTAAGTAACCTTCCAATATTTAAAGGGAAATTCCTTCAATATCTTAATTACACAGTTGTTTGTACAAATGACTGTCCCCAAGATTTCATTGAAATGCTTCTTTCAAGCCAAACTAAAGCAGTATTCTTCTCCCACAACTGATTGTCATAGATAATCTGATCACTGACAAACTGATGGTAGATTATTGCAAAGAAAGGTAGAAAAAGGATGGTAAATATTTAGGTTAGTTTGACCTCTTCCCCCCAAATGCTTAACTTTAGTCACTCTTTATGATCTGAGAAACTATAGAAAACTAAAGAGTAAATATCTAACTCTTCCTCATACTAATGGTAGGGAACAAGGAAAGCATGAGTAATTAGATAAACCATTGTTTAAAAACAGGTCATTTCAATTCTCCTATTTACTTCTTTTTCCTAAAGATTTCCATAAGAAGTGTTTACTGGTTTCAACTTATGTATTAATAGAAATGTTACTCACAAACTGTAACACTGAACGGGTCATCGGAAGTTAAAAAAATATATATGTAAAAGCAAAGTATAATACTATGACTAAATGAAGCTTAACGTTCATGCCCTCAATGATTAGATTTACTATTTGCATGACATAACTAGAGAGAAATGTGAAATAAAGCTGGATATTAGGAAATGAGTATGTCACTATAGTAATATTAAACACCTTTTATTTCAATGACATGATTCACGCTATCTATTAATGGTATTAAGATGTTGAAGTGAAACGAATTAAGTATTTATTAAATTTAACTTTCTGTCTATATTGGCTCACATATTCAGGAACCAAAAATAAATTTAGTCACATCTATATTAAAAAATAGTTTGTTGAATCACAACTGTCAGCTTATAATAGCAAATGCAAACATAATTGTAGAATAATGATCATTAATTTTCTCAAAACTAAATCACGCGTTGTATTTAGAAAAATAAAGAAAATACTTAAGTGGCTTCTTGTCAAGCAATTGTGAGTAATCTTTTACTATATCAATAAACACATTATCATTTATGCATGGAGATGAATTTCTGAGAATTAAGTCAAGATTACTTCTAACAAATTATTAAATAATAATCATTACCCATGTGCTGTATTTTTAAAGTGGCATGTTTAATTTTTATGTCATAGTGCATTTCCTCATAGTCTTGAGAACTGCATTTTTGTTATGAATGGTTTATATTTGCATGTATTGAAATGCTTTTAGTATTTGAAACAAAATAGCAAATTTTAAAATATAAACATTTGTTATATAAGCAATGTTATGAAATAGCTCACCAGTTATTTTTAGATTAACACATTCTTTGCAAAGATAGCATGTACTTATTTAAAATCAACTAATTCGTTTCAATTCAAATAACATGCATTTTCTAAACACTGGAGAGTACAAAGATATTGAAGATAAGATTCTTAAATAATTTCAATTTATTAGTGTAGAGAATTATATATACAAAATTCTAAAATGAAAGATAAAATAATTGCTATTTGTGACAAAAAGGATTGTGGAATATCAGATATAGGAGAGATCATAGACAAATGGCTGATTGATCAATCATTTGAAGTATGATGAGGATTGGTTGGTAATTAGAAAAGTATGTTTAACAAAAAGAAAACCAATACAAAGTGGGAAATTTTGACTTTTTTTTTTTAAACAGGACCTTGCTATTTTGCCCAAGCTGATATTGGACTGCTGGGCTCAAGCATTCCTCCCATCTCAGCTGAAAAGTAGCTGGGACTGCAAGCCCCCACTATCTCACCTAGCTTGGAAATTTTTATTTTTAGGAAAAGCAAAATTATACCAAAGTGAAAGGGAAATAATATACTACTTGACTCTGGATTAAATAATATTTGCCAGTCAAAATTATGTTAACACTCATTTGTTGATTTACTTAAATATTCTTTAACCATATTACTAATCTCCAATCAGAGACAGTACATAATGCTAAAATAAAGTCAAGATGTAACAACAATTGATTTTATTTGGAAAGTTGGTAATAAAGCCAAAGAAATAGCTATGAGAATCAGTATTATTATCCTTGGGGAACATAATTGGATTAGAGGATGAAGAATGATCACTTCTTATTATTACTCTTTCATATCACTTGAATTTTTTAATTTTTAAAATGCATGTATAATTTCATTAAATTTCTGCAAAACAAAGAAAATAATTGAATAGATAAGAGAAATAAATGGATTAGAGAACCAGAAATTTAAGAACAAAATCCCAGAAAAATATATAATACAAAAATACATCTAAAAAATTAAAAGAGACAAAAAAGAAGACATACGGAAAATTATTCCAGAAGGTCCATCATTTGAGTAAGGGGAGTTCCACAATTTTTAAATAAGTACCACAGCTGGTCCAAAACAACCATAAGCAGATAATGCTCTCCAAGAAGGAAGTCTTCAGGAGAGCCACCAGATTTTTTGTTTTTTAATAATACAAAGTTATTGGTGGTGTTCATATAGAAGTAATTCGAAACGTTAACTAAAGATTAAAATATTAAAACAATTAAATCAAAATAATTTTAAAAGTTAAAATCAGGAATACTACCAAAAGCTACTATTTTCAGTATTTGACAAAGAAAGGAAGTAGCTGAAACAGATGGCAGGACGACTTGCCAGTGTCAAAAGTTGAGACGATTTTGAGAATGTTGGAGACTTAAGCATGTTTATAGGCAGAATGTGGGAAGTCGGGGATGGAAAAATACAAATTTACAATAAATTGTTGTAAATATTATACTTTATTGAAAGAATTGGACTTGCGGATGAAATTATAAAATGGCTTTCTCTTCCCATACCACTCTCTTAAAGACAGCTTTGTGGATTTATTCCACACCAACCCTGGATGAAATCTCAAGGAGATAGCATAGCTCTATGTCCTGCTCAGGCATTACCTCAGAGTGTCATTTGGAAGGATTAAAGACTCCAATCCAGTCTTGTAAATCCAAATGCAGCCAATGTAAAATTCTCATTCAACACTTTTGTTCTCACTGGAGTCTGTGAAATCTTCAGTGTGAAACTGAGGTGGGGTCGACTTCTCTTTCTTTCTCTTGCCTCTTCTTTTGCCCCACTTGGTAGCTGCTGCTTGAGCTTAGGAAGTAGGGTTGGAAGAATGAGAAAAGGTAAAGTTTTACAATGGTCCTCTCTGGCTGAGGCAAATGTCCAAAGCTGACTCTATCACAGGCCAGTTGGGTTCCCTGGAAACTCACTGCTGACTGTGTCACAGCTGAGCCTCCACTCTCACCCTCCACCGCCAGATCTGGCAGGATGCTCATGACTTTTGCCTCCCGCCTTAGCTGTCAGAGATCCACCCTTCTGTTACAGTCATCTCTGATAATCTTTTTGAGTAAGATCCCTTTTAGTAAAGGTAAATGCAATTAAGTTTCTTCTGTCAGGTCCATGTCTGGCCCACAGAAAACATGACTGAACTTTGGCCAAGACTTTTGGTGATACTGAAGCATCTCCCTCCTAAGGAAATATTTCCCCACTCTCCAACTCAAGCCAGTTTCTGGGCTTCAGACTTCTAAAGCGTGAATCAGATCAGATCCAAGTCCCCAAGTATGACCCACCAGTAACAATAGTAGTGATGGAATATATATCAAGCTCTCTGGGTATTTTTCCAAATGCTCTCCTCAGCTGATGCTTCCTGTTACTTCTCTTTGCTCCTCCATGTCCATTCTCCACCCAGTCACAGACTTCTCTGTTCACTGCTGGGATGGTTTGCCCTGGCTTCCAGTCCTCCGGCTTCTGGTTGGTTTTGGTGCCATATGGAGAAGAAAATGTGGGGAAAATAGAAGCTGTGGTGTTGATTCTCCTAACCCTGTCCTGGCCAGGCGGCAGGATGGCATGACCCTGTCCCTGTCTTAAAGGCACAGATCTTCCTGGAGCCTCTCCTGCAGCTATGTTGCTATGGTTCATCTGGGGTCTGAAAAACACCATTTCTGTTTCTCTCTTCAGGCTTTGTTAGAGATGGTTATAGTTCCTTTCTGTTGCTCACCCCAGATGCTTCCTGTTCCATTTTTGTTTCCCTCAACCATCTCCACAACTTTGTAAATTGTTCCTCTGTTAAAATATTCTTAACTAACATTTTGGGTATGTTCTCTGTTCCCTATTGGGACCTTGAATGTTACCTTTGTATTAGAGTGAGGGGAAGAAGCATCCTACTCCCTCTATGTTATTCTCTAACATTTTGCACTATTCCATATTAATATGCCAGATCCTCTCTTTAAAGGAATTCTCATCATAGTCTTATCAAACTTAATAATAAATTCTAGCACCGTTTATGCTATCCTGGATTAAGCTTAAGCCCGTTATCCAAAGTGAGGCGACACAAGACATGGAAAATGGGCTCTACATCTACTCGCCATCAAATTGGTACTGACTGATTAAAACTATGGTTTTCAAATGGTGGCAATGCTCACCAGGGATTCGAGGGGGAGGGACCCAATCTTAGGGAGGTGGCGAGTATTTTGGAGGGAAAGGGCATAACTCTAACCCTTCTTAGGGAGAGCCAAAGATATACAATGTAAACAAAATGTCAAAAAAAAACCAAAAAACTTTTTATCGGGTGGTGGGCAGGCAGTAGGGGGGAGGAGGAAAGAAAGGGGTGTATGCTTCCATAACTTGTGTGATGCACACCACTGGGGGATTGGACACATTGCAGGGGCAATATTTGTAATCCTAACAATATTTGTACCTCCATAATATGATGAAATAAATAAATATAAAAAAAAATTCTATTCTTTACTAACCTAAAAGTAAGTGGTGGCCTAATGCTGCAAGAACCACTTTTATAACTTTGAAACTACTTAGCGTGATTTAGCACCTCAATGAGAATGTGACAAAAGAGAGAAAATACAGAGTGACTTTTCAATATCCTGTAAGGCTAATTATGGATTGAGGTCTGATTGATGCAGGAAGAAATGAAAGGTTTAGGCATGGAAATTAGGAGGAACATTTTTTCCTCTAAGATAAGAGCAAAGTTATATGTGTGGACACAGAAAAAAATGTTTGAAGGGCAAAATTATGGAAAGATTCAATGTTGTTACTATAGTTAAAGAGTGATATAGTTGAAGGACTCATCCGCTCAGAGTGATGAAGACTTGGGAGCGTTAAAAATATTTGGAACATATGCTGCGAAGAACGCCACAGGAAGTCAACTAGAGGTGAATGAAGGAATAGCTGAACAGCTGTGAGGGCTGCAGAAGTCTCTCACCCTACAGAATCACCACTTCCAAACACCTGCACACACTTCACAACTTTCCCTCATGTAGTGGGCTATAAAATCAAAAGTGACTTTTAGGCAACAAGTAATTCTTACAATAAAATAGAGAAAGAAAACTAGTTTATTTCTTAATAATTCTTGAATCAAAGTTTCTTTTATCTGCAAGTTACTTTGGTGGATCGTTATGGAAAATCTTGGAGTTGCTTTTCTATAGTAAGGATCGGGCTATGTTTTCAAATATGAATTTTCTTGCTGAAAATGACACATTAGCAATTTTGTATAACTAAGTATATAGAAATGCTTTCCAATTAAAAAGAAACTGAATGAATTAGTTGTTTCTGAGCATTGCAAACTTTTCAGGAATGCAATTCTTTCCAGTCATTTCCCTTAGAAAGTTTATTGTTTACATTCAAATTTAACTCCAGTGGAAAAGATCCTTGGGTCTAGGGAAATCCTTTAATGGAAACTATTCCGAATTTTGACTTCTGCCATGCCCATCCAATCAATTTTCAGCATTACATACGTATAGAACTGTGAAGGTTCTGAGATTTTACACTTTTTGCAAGTTATCCAACCACAGTTTCATAGATGACAGCAGAAGATGAGACAATTCTCTCACAGCAATAGCAGTAACCAGAGTTTCAGCACTCTTCCCATTGGTTCCTTAACCCAAGTTCATACAAGTCAGATGACGTATGCCAACACAATGGGTTTGATTACAGGAAAGAAACCCTGAGTTTAGGGAACCCACATCTTTTATAACACAAGCTAAGTACACTTGCTTTTTCTCTGCAGGGAGACACTACCATGATCCTCAAGGATTTAAGCCTATTTGGCCTTTTTCTCTGGAGATATAGCCTCTGTTTTCCAAGCTTGTTCACTATGTAAACATTTTTGATGAGACAGTCCAAACCAAAGAAAATCAGTGTCCCTGCTTGTAAGATATGCAAGGAATATACAAAAAATTGTCTTCCAAAGTAGTATACTTATATTTAACATCAATTTAGATTTACAGTCCCCAGCATTCAAATCCCTGTATTTGTATCTAATCCAGAGCTTTCTTTTTATTACTATAGTCTTATACCTGAAAATGATTAACCTTCTGATATGAAGCTTCTATTTCTGAGACCCTGTGTCTGTGTGATTTTGACAATATAATGTTGTCCAGTGAGAATTTAGATTAATTTTGGTATATAATCTAGGGTATTATCTTGAATACAAGTTTATTAATACAAGGCATTAAAATGTTCAATGATAGGAATTCCCATGTTAAATTGGTTTCTTTGATTTTCATTAACTCAGATTATATATTCTTATGTCCAGAAGAAGAATGCATAATGCTGTAAAATTTATGTCATTTGGGCTATGTGACTATTTTGGTGACTTAAAAAATGTTGCAGAGTACCATTGGGAAATTGTTTTTGACTACATAACAGCTGAGTTGAAATTGACTCATGATGAATTACTTTTAGGAAATAGCTATAAGTTATACATTTTCATGTATAATGTGAACTCAATATCTCAATTTCACCAAGAGAATGAAGATAATGTAGGTCAAAGACAAATATTTGGGCTACCAATGTGGAGTTCAGTGGGAAAGAATAAGTAAATTTGTCCTGGTGCAACTTAATGCTGGACCTTCTGCCAATTTCCCCACACTGAACTTACCAAGACCCTACAGGGCTGGGGAGGATTCTCTTATTGAATGTAATTCAGGTGTTCTTAGCTTTAACAAGAAGAACTCTACCTCCCTCAGCAATCTCTTCCTTAAAGTTATTGCCACTTGCATTTTCTCATCATTGGAAAGGTTAAGATCCAGAAGTCAAGATTAGGTGTAGGTATAGGACACAGTATTTAAATCGTTGGTCCAAGGGGCAGAAGAGTCCTTGTGACCCACAGGTGATGTCACTAAAAATGTCAGTGTGAGGTAGCCAGGTAGGCCAAAGCCTTAATGATAAAGAGTATATTTTTTTTTCTCGTGCCCCTACTGTGTAACTCTTTTAGGGACCCATGCCAGCCATAGAAATCAGATGAAGGATTCTTGAGTTCCAGCTCCCTGCTAATATCTTTCCATCTCATTGCAATGAAAATGCATTGTGCTTTAATCATCACCATGCAAACTCTATCAATCGAAGTAAATCACTTATCTCAAATCATACTTTACAATAATATAATAGTATTAGTTTTTATATCATTGTAATATTCAGATTGTATAGTAATAATCCTGACAAAATTAAAAAGAGCACAGATGCAGAACTATAGTCTCCTATTGATACGGAAAATGTCGGGCGCCAGAACGGGGCAGCTTGCTGCCTCCCTGTTGCTCTGCATCTCCTCCGGCAGAGAGCCACCCAGGCCCCACGTGCAGGAATGACGCTGGCCGCATGCTGCCGCCTGTTTCTGGCCACACTGCTTGCGTGATCCTGATTGGGTAATTTTTGAATCCCACTGTTTTTGATTGGATGTTAAAGCTTGTTGTTGATTGGATGTTAAAGCTTGATGTTGATTGAATGTTAAAGCTTGTAGATGATTGGACGCTTTTTGAGCCCTACTAAGGGTATAAAAGCAGGAGGAGAACAAGGAGGGGTGAGAAGATCAGAAGCCAGTGAGAGAGCTGTCTCTTGCACAGTCTAGATAGCAAAGCAAGAGAGAATTTGTGTGATAGAAGGGAGTTTTAAATGAGAGGAAGAAAATATGAGCATGTGGCTTTGGGGAGTGAATGTTGGAGAGAGAAAGAATTGGCTAAAGAAGATTGTAAGCATGTTGCATTATGTGCTATGTTACCAATTGCCTTGTTGCTGCTTCCTCAAGAGATTTTTAGCAAAGGTCTGTCTTCATTCTGAGACTCTTTTTAGAGCCTGATACGCTTTTGGAAGGAATGATAATTTGATGCTAGATTGGATTAGAGGTGGCCCAGCTTAGATGAGTTTCATATAATTCTACTAATCACATAGGGAAAGAAGATAGGAGTAAAATTCTCTTATAATATTTGACATTGGTTCTAACAAATATAATATCAATGGAATGTTGAAAACTTAGACTTGCTAGCAGCTTTAAAGATTCTTCAGTATATAGTGAAATACACATACATACATAGTTTGTATACCATCTCTTTTCATTATTTTATATTTATATATTGTAATCAAATAATCTAGTATTGGTTCCTCTCTTGCAATTAAAAATGACTTTCATTAATTGAATGAAGCTAAGAATCCCAATCATAATGAAAATTATTCAAACATTCCACTTTTTAAAAACATCTTTCTTTGAATTTCAATTAAGCCTTAATTTTCCTCCTCACTAAATCCCAAAGAGTGAAGGTAAAATTTATAAGCCGAATATTTTTATGACATAAAGCCAAACATGTAGCTCTCTAAGAAGAATTATCTTGTCAGATTATTTCTCTTCTAACAGATTGGGCCCAGAGAGCAAATTTCACCTTTAGCAATTTGAGGGGCAAGAAATACTTCATTTTCCCAATGAAGATAGTGTGGCATTATTTATCATTTATGCAATAGCATAATTACTCACTCAGCATGGCAGCTATGGTTTATAGAACCATGCTACAGCTTGGATTTGTTTATTGGTTGTACTTTACGCAGCTTTCCATCATAAAGTTTCATCCCTTAGCCACTATGTTCTTGCAGTAACCAGTGGCCAGGCAGAATCACATACGTGCACACTTTCTTATTAAAGGACATCAGTACTTCTAAAATATGCACTAATATCTGGGGTTGCTAAACTACAACATATTTACTGTAACTCGTAAAATAAAATATGGCATTTCTACATGCATTATCAATAAAACCTCTGTGAGCAGTCCATGATGACACATATTTATTGGTTTTGAATTATACGAGAGGTTCCCTTCTTGTTTACAGTCTCAGTAAATTACACTTAATTCAAGGAACAGTTGCAAAGTAATAATTAGGAGTGATGTACTATAATTTGGCTTTAAAATATGTTTTATACTAAAATGAACATAAAAATCTATCTGTTCTTCTTTCTATCTCTACTTTTCTTTTAGTATGTATTCCCTCTTCTGTGCCTGTTCAACGTATTTAGGCTTTCTGAAATAGAAACTACAAATGAATTCTAGTCAATAGCATATATTTTTTCTGGGACAGTATATATATATATATATATTTTTTTTTTCTTTTTTTTCCCTGATGCTCTCTAGCATGATGTTGGTGTGATAGACTGAAATACCTAGACTGGAGGTGTTGAATACTTTAATCATTTGAGTCTTTTTAAAGCCTTAAGTGGTATCCTCTGGGTCCCGGCCTGAAATCCCTCCGACCCACCCAACATTAAAAGTAAATGCTAAGTAAAGGGCATCCAACCACAGACATTAGTGGAGTAGGAGAGAAACAGAGAGAATGAGAGAGAGACTATAGCAAAATTTCCTTTACCACCTAAAAATCAAAAAGAAACCACTTAACAGGTCATTTTAACTGGTTTTGAGAATTAATCCAAATTTTCTTTTAAACTACAATCTTTAAGTTTTGTACTTTCCTTGCCCCAGGCTACAGCCGTAACCCAGGCTGCTTCAGGAGTCAGCAGGATTGGGGATTCTGGCTCTGAGACATCCCTTCTTCCAGGCCCATTTCCAGCTCTTAGATATCCAGGACAGGGGAGAAAGCAGAATCTTAATGTGTCCCTTTGGTGGCAGTGTCCCCAGCATCATTGTGATTCAACCTGGTTCTATCTACTTATAGCTGTGGGCATCGATTTGGGCCCTCTTCTTGAGTGAAGCCACTTTAGAAGGGAAGCTGGACCTCTTCTCTGCCTTCTGCAAGTATTCAAAATTCCAACTCATCCTCCAAGTTGAGAATCTCTTTGGTCTGGCTGACATGGGGCTACACCCATAGCTTTTGTCACTTTTCTAACTGCCATACCCTTCCCATGGAAGTAGGACAACTTCAGGGGATGTCTCCATATTCCCAGAGCTCTTCAAAGAATTAGGAAGTGGTGGGGGCTGTTTCCTGTCTTCCTTTCACTCAGGTTATCCCAATTCTCCTTCTAGCCTTGCTGTTGCCCACTATTTCTCTGAAGCACCTCCCTTTATACATCAGAGAGAGGATGTCTCTTTGTGCACACACACGCTCTCCTCGCCCTCTCCAATTTCAGCAGCCTTGGGATACAGCTTTTCCTTCAACAGTCGCCCCAGAATAGGTTTATTAGTATTGCACCACAAAAAGAGTAGTCAAAGAATGAAGATGCCAAGATTCTGTTCTGTGAACACCCTGAATTTTTACCCAGATTCTTTTAGAGCTCGCCTCACTTGGTTTTAGAAATAAATGGTAGCTCAAATCCTTTCCTGTTAAGCAAAGGCAGCCTCTAGTGGAAATGAATGTGTCATTCTCATCTAGCTAGCCTAGTTCTCTTTAACTTGACTGCGGGAAGGAAAGAGTGGTGGTCGGGGGTCATTGAGGAAGTAAAGCAATTTGTCCTTCTCTTTGTGAGACAGCTAGGAAGTATCTGGCCCCAACTGCTGGTGACTACTTATCTAGGTAATGTTGGGAGACTGGTTTGATTTGTTCTTAGCTCTTGCCCTAGCCCTTTATTCGTGTACCAAACATCTACCTGTTACATTATAAAAAGTAATTATTTAATTTATAATGTTCCAAATAAGGCTAGGAAAGCAAAAATGTCTCCTAGATAGCATATGAAGAGTGTATAGAAACATGGAAACATTAATAATCATGATGATTACAAAGATAATGAAAATAAAATAGTAAAATATCTTAAATGATAAAGTGTGGGCACCTTTGTAGAGTCAGCAATGATTCCATTCTTCTTTCCCAACTGCAAGTTGTTTCTGAGCCATTAGATAAATGCCACCTGTGACAGGTGCTTGGAGAAATAAATGTAGAACTGGAAAACACACGTCATGAGTACCAAAAAATCAATAGGACTGCATTCTTGACAAATATTGACAACATAATGCAGGGGTTACTGATTTTTCTGTAATTTGATTGATTCTGATTATCTTCAAATACTTGATGACAGGTCCTAAAGGAAGCTTTGAAGAGAAACAACAATAAAAAGGTGCAGTTTGAGAGCAATAGGAACAAGAGATGTCAACTATTCTAGTAGAGTACCTTCAGGAATGATTCCGTGTTTATTTGACATTTGAAGAAAGGAAGATGAAAAGGGCAGGAATTGAGTAGAACTATAGTAGAAAACAGAATGTATATGACTACTACAAAATGAGAAAGATTGCTTTGAAAATAAAATACTAACAATAAGTATTACCATTGCAGTTAACTTAATGGGTAATTACAGGCAATGTACTGTTTTACATCATCTTGAATATACGTACATATGTAACCTGAAAACACATTGATATAATGGATTAGGTAATGATACCAAGACAGAAAATTGAACAGAGAGAATTGGCAAGATAATAAAATAGTAAAAGAATATAGAATTGCATTTTTTTTACTGTCTTTAAGAAGGTAATCTAAGCCTACAGGAGAAAAACAAAATATATATGCAGCTATTGTTATTAGCATATTATTATATTTTATTATTTTACTTTTCAGCTTGTTGGGCAAACCTTTTCATATTAGTCAAATTTATTAATGCTATTTGAAAACTGAGAAAATACTTTCTGATTATAATAAACAAAAATATAAAAGATAACCATTTTTTTAATCAAAGGAAAGATGTTAGAACATTACAGAAACCTGATTCCATTAAAGAGAATAGTTAGGTCACAACCCATACACTGGCCTCTGGTGCCTCAATCTGTCCTGGCCAAAGTGTTGTAAAGCAGTATTATGTCAGTCAGTATATCCATCCTCCAATGGGGAAAGACAGGGCATACATATTTCCTTTCTTATTCCCCTAATTTCTCTTTTTGTCAAAATTCCGGTTGGCAGTAAATAAAGATGTGGCTGATTCTCCTTTACTCATCGGGAATATGCACCTAAAGTTACCATTCCTCATTGCTGATCAAACATCATTTTTAAACAGAAAGCCACTGGATTTGGAATATAAACATAAACATCAAAGAAATCACATACTATCTTTGAGATTTTCATAAACTTAATCTTTTTATATTTTTCTCTTTATATATAAAGTAAAATAATACTTCACACTAAAAGATTGTTGAAAGAATGAAATGAAAAAGTGCTTGTCAACTATTATTAGAATATAAAGGTGTATTATTTTTCCAAAGGAAGAAAGTTGTCATTTTTGCTTGTTCTAAAAATAACAATAGAAGCCTAATTTTAACATTTTTTGTGCAATGCATACTTAAATGCAGTCCTAATGCAGCATCATATTATTTCACATTTACTAGCCAAAGTTTATTTTCCTTTCTCAACTCAGTCTAAAATGACATGAAACAAAATGTAAAAGGTGACACAATATTAAGGATAACATATAGCTATGTAATAACTGTAAAATTTGGCCACACATTCGTTTTGAGAAAAAAAATGAGATCATATGAAATTCCTAAATATTTTGGACACCTGGAAGATGATATCACAATTAAAATACATCCTTCTCTGTTCATCAGTCTACAATAACATTTGAAGCTGTTGGTTGACACTCTTGAATGTTAAAGAAATGGAAGAATAAAAACTTTACTAAGGAGGAGTGTGGTTTGGTTTCCATAGAATTCTTGTACAGGTTGAGCATCCCTAATCTGCAAGTCTGAAATCCCAAATGCCCCAAAATCTGAAACTTAGCACCAACTTGATGCCACAAGGGCAAAATTCCACACCTGACCTCATGTGACGTGCCATACTCAAAACACAGGTGCACAACGCACAGTTTATTCAGTGTCTCCAAGGGAAAAATAAAATCAACTTCAAGCTATGTATATAGGTGTGCATGAAACATAAATAAACCTCATGTTTAGACTTGGGTCCCATCCCCCAAGATATCTCTTTATGTGTATGCAAATATTCCAAAATTCAGAAAAATCCAATATCTGAAACACTTCTGGTCCGAAGCATTTTTATTAAGAGATACTCAACCTGTACTTGTTTGAAAGCAGCATTCCCTCTAGATAGACTAAACTAACATAACAGAGAGGAAAGGTAATATCTGTTGCTAGGCTAGAGAAAGAGCAAATATTTACACATAAAAATGAAGGCAGAAGAAGATAACAAAAATATTCTTGTTGTTACAGATCAAATACAAATTTAGTAAAAAAAAATTCTTGTTGAAATGAAATAATATTTGCTCTTCCTTTTTACCTATACAGCCTGTTGGATTAATTTGTAGGATGAATACAAAGAACCAATGGCTGGATACTAATTATATATTTCATCATTAAGCATAGGTAGACTTGAGGAAGTAAATTTTAGAAACTAAATTTTGGAGTTTAATTTTCTAATAACAGATGTATCTTCAAAATATTTTTATTACTCATTATCTCTCAGAATTTTTTTCAGTAAATCTTGCATTATGACCCCAAAATAGAAATTATCTGTAGCATTACCAGTGACTTTTCTATTCTCTTGGAAAATAAAATATGAATTACTATAAGTAATATTTCTCCATATCTGTACATTTAGATGGATCTGCATATATATTTCATGTATATACATAGAATATATATACAATATCTATTCCAATTCTATTTTATCAATCTATAAATGTATGCATTAAGAAAATATTTTAATTACTATGACTTTATAAACTGTTTTACTATCAGGTAAAACAGAAAAATAAAATCTATTAGTTTTATTTTTCAGATACATCCGTCCCTTCAATTTTGCTCTCTGATAAAAAGCTAAGAATCAGTTATCTGAGTCAAAAATAAAGATATAAACTGGCATTTTGTTTAGATAATGATAAATGTACAGATTAATTTGGAAAATTTGACTTTTTTAATAATATTATTTTCTCTATGCATAAAAATATGCTAGTGCTAACTATTTGGGTCTTAAAAATATTGAGTATCAATGTTACATTTTTTAATTGATCGGTTGTTTATATACTTTTATATTCATATATTTTTGTATATCTATGTTTTTCCAACAGATCACTAAAAATTTTTGTTGTAATAGTTTTCAGTTGATTTTCACAAATTTTCAATTATTAAATTCAAATTTATAAATTAATAATGATTTTGCATTCCTCTTTTCTTTTTTTGTTATTCTTTTTTTATTTCATCATATTATGGGGGTACAAATATTGTTAAGGTTACATATATATTCCTCTTTTCAAAGTTTTTACCTATTATGTTTTCTGTTTTGTTAATAAGTACTTCTAATGATTATTAATGGCTGTAATAATATACACCACAATTTGTTCTTTTGTGAATGAGAATGCATCAAATTTCTTGCTATTAAGGGCAATGTTTATCTGTCTTCATACATTCACGTATGTTTTATATATGTATGTTTGTTTTTTGTGTAGATTAATTATATATGTGTGTGCAGTTATCATGTTAAGAAATATCACTATTTCTACTTTATTACACTTATGTAAATTAAGAAATAGATGTTAATAATTTCAAATGCATTCTGGTATTTTGGAGATGATCCTTTGATTTTTTTCTTCTTTCATTATTAATATGGTGAAATACACTAACAGAGATATCCTCACATTGTTGCTATGAATCATTTGGTCATGGACTATTGTTTTTAATATAATTCTCAAATCAATTTACTAATATTTTATTGGGTGTTTTTTGGCATCAGTTTTCAGGTTTCTTTATTTAGATTTAATTGCAATGTCATGCTGACTTCATAAATATAATTTCAGGGTAATCTTTCTCTGCTTATGTTCTAAAACATTATAATTATCAAGGGAATTGCCTGTTCTTTGAAGTTTGGATAGATTTCACTCAAAACACTGGTGAGCCCTGGTGTCTTTTACTGGAATAGGGAAAGTAATGAGAATAAGAAGGTGATGTCTTTGAAATCTGGGTATTGTTTTCTCCTTATTTATTTGTCTTTATTTAGTGATCCCTTTTGATAAACAGACTCTGACATTCCATTAAATCAAGAGAGTTTTCTTATATTGAATATTAGATTCTTCCTCCAATTTTCTATATTTTTCTAACTATAGTCACCATGCTGTACATTAGATCTCCAAAACTCATTCATCCTGCCTAACTACAATTTTGTGACCTTTATGACCTACATCTCTCCATTTTTTTATCTCCTCATCTTTTTATGATATGTTATAAAGTTTATTTTAAACACAATTTTTAATAATCATAATATTCCAAGAAAAACCATATTTTCCATTTTACAGATAACATACTATTTGTGTTAAAGATAAAGGCAGATTTATGAATGATAAAGAAAGATTTATTGAAAAAATTAGAAGTGACATATAGTTTTGGAACCAAATGTATTTTAAAATGTGGACTGAAATTTAAGTATGTGTTATGTCTTAAAAGTATCTCCTCATTTTTTATTCTCACCTTTCTGTTTTTCTAGAAACATTGATTTTGGGTACGTTGAATGTATATTTTCAATCCACCGTGTATACCATTCTCTTTCTCAACTCTCTTAATCTCTCTGCCCCTTTCCTTTGAAACTTGAGTAAGATTCCCAACTTTTCATTAACGTCACTAAATATTCTACAGCTTTAATTCTTTTCTTTATTGGTCTTAATGCAGCCAGTAATACTCCTTTCATGTTTCAAGTTTCCTTGCAATGTTCTCATAACTTGGCTCTCATTTTATTGCTCAGCAATAATCAGAATATTTTTTTTTGAAACAGGCTAGAGTGCCATGGTGTCAGCCTAGCTCACAGCAACCTCAAACTCCTGGGCTCAACCAAACATTCCTCTTCAGCCTCCTTAGGAGCTGGAACTACAGGCATGCACTACCATGCCCAACTTTGAACCCATTCTTTTATCAGGAACCCTTTATTGTGATAATGGTATTAATCTATTCATGAGAGCAGAGCCCTCATGACCTAATCATCCCTTAAAGGTCCCACTTCTCAACACTGCTCCATTTGGGATTGCTTAAGTTTCCAACACATGAACTTTGAGAGACATAGTCAAGCTATCAGCACCATCTGATTATTGGTCAAGTTCTCAACAGATCTCAGGCTGAAGGCTCTTTAAGAGATCCAGCCCTTTAGCAATTATAGGAAATTAGAAGTAATGTACATCTTTATCAGGATTAATTCTTTCCTTTTGCCAAGTTTGCATTCCTAAGCATAAAGCACCTCTTCATTTTCTACCTGTATTGAACTTAGAATTCTAGGCCAAGAATAGATACAGAATAAAAGGAGATAATGGTAATTTTGAAGGAATAAAGTGACCATGACCACATTCTAAGCCAGGTCTTTCCCAATGGCCAGGATAATTGGAGATGAATTATATATAGAGCAGATTAATTAAAAATGTCATCTATTCTTCTTTCTTCAAAAGTCTTCACTGTTTTATTTTGGCATCTCATCTGCTTCTTTATCAATTAACCTTCCTACTAAAGTCTGGACAAATCACTAACCCATATTTCTAGTTGTGGTACTGCAGAAATATATTTTTGTGTTTTAGTGAGTCTACTAAGCATTTTCAAGAAATCATATTATAATTTATTAAATGTCTATTTCGCCTTAACATTTTTTACATAAAAAATAGGAATAATAAAAATTCTTGATGATGAAGAGGCATCATGTAGTAATCATTATTGTCTTGGGTTGCAATACAGTAGTAAACACAGAGCTTCTGAAATATGTAGAACCTAGATTGTTGGGCTTAGCTCTGCTTTCTGTATTTTGTTTTCCTGCCTTTCTTGTCAAGCTGTCAGCAATCACATCACAGTACTGAAAATATAACTGCCTTTAGCAGTTCCCTCCTTGCTTCTAACCTTCTACTTTGAAGCAGAAGCAGAAAATTAGTTTGGCTGAGAGTCAGAGCTAACCTGAATGTTGTATTAAGTGGAGGTCAAAAGTCTCCGAAAATGGATTGGAGGCTTTATTTATGGAGCAAAGGATATAGACCTTTATTTTATTGATCTTCTCTTCCTAACTTTTACACTTACAACTGTTGTTCAGAATTTTCAGTTTCGGTAGTTAGATTATTAAGATATCACTATAGACCAAACATATATACTGCTCCAGATCTCTGGTGTTCCACACCAATGGAAGGTACTGCATCCAATTCACCCTTCTCTTCCCTGTTCCTAGCAAAGCTCCTAGCATTTGGTAGGTGTTCAGTGAATGTTAAATTAAATTGAATCAAACTACTGATTATATATTCTCCCTTGCATATCCCACATGCATATGAAACCTATACATGGAAAACTAAACTCATCATCCTTGTTCCATACTTAACTTTGTCTTTCCCCTCCTGAGTTTCCTATACTAAGGAATAGCCCAAACCCTCACCTAGTCAGCTGGGCCAGGAGCCTGGGAGCCAACCTGAGTTTCTCTTTTCCCCTCAATGTGCATGACTAATTGATGACCAACTCTTGTCTATTTTCCTCCCAAATGGTTCTTGAGTACATAACCTTCTCTCCATTTCAGGGCACTGCCTTGGCTAAGACCCTCACAATTCTCACTCTGAAATTTAACATCTCCTAATAGTCCCATTTCTTCTAATTCACTTTCCAGATTCCTGCCAAAAAATGATTTTTTGAACACAGAAATCTGATTATAAGTTTAGCTGATTGTACAATTTAACTCTTCATGACAGAGAGTAGAATTTGGAAAGGCAAGGCAGCGAGAATTCACACAGAATAACAGATAAGAAAATACACAGAGAGCTTCAGAGATTTGTAGATTTCCCTTGAGTCTTTCCATAAACACTGATCAACATATGTGTGTGAGGAAACTATCCAAGGCCAGGGAAAGAACCACTGGAAAGGAGAATGCAGAAAAATCTCCAAAATTCATGTGAGACCATTAATAGTTTGTGTTCCCTTTAGCCAGAATAGAAAACCCTTGGATCAGTTAGACTTGCAGCCATCCCCAACATTTGGGGCACTAGGGACAGGTTTCATGGAATACAATTTTTCCATGGCTGGTGTGGAGGTCGGGGGGAGGCAGAGCTCAGGCAGTGATGTGAGTGATGGGAAGCAGCTGTAAATGCAGATGAAGCTTTGCTTGTTGCCCACCACTCACCTCTTGCTGTGGAGCCCTGTTCCCAAGTTTCATGGGAGGCAATTTTTCCATGGATGGGGGAGGTGAGATGGTTGAGTGGGGAGCTGGCAGAGCTCAGGTGGTGATGTATGCCTGGATTCCTAGCAGGCTACATACCTGTACTGGGCCAGAGCCCAGGAGTTGGGGACCGTAGAGTTAGAATACTCAGACAGGTATTATCTCACTGCTGGGGAAAAAATTCTGTCTAGACTAAAAAGGAGGTCTGGTCCCAACACACAAAGCTTAAGAGTAAGCTTCAAAAGAAGCAAATTATTCCTAAATAACTTAACTACATCCCAAAATAAAGCTTAAGAATATTTAGAAGAATACAAAACTATTCGGCATAAGTTAAGATAAAACTCAGTACCTAGTATCTTATGAAAATATATCAGGCATGCAAAGAAGAAAGAAAATATGATAGAGACAAAAATCAATCAATAGAATCAGACCCAAAATGACACAGTTGATAGAATTAGTAGACAGTGACATTTAAACACTTAGATATCCATGTTTAAAAAGGTAGAGGAATGCATGAAAGGGGAGAGAAGGAAAAGAGCAAAGTCTCAAATCCACTTCTAGAGATTAAATTTTAAAAAATAAACATAATGTCTGAGGTGAAAAATACACCAGATGCAATTAAGAACAGATTAGCTACTGCAGAAAAAAAAAAAAAAAAAAACAGAAAGCAAAACCATGAAGTTAAATGCATAACAATAGAAACTATTGAAAATTTTAAAAAGACAAAAAATAAACAAACCATTCATAGGAAAACTTCAAGTAATCAATTATATGAGTTCCTAGATTCTCCATAGATTGGAGAGAGAAAAGGTTTTAGAAAATAATACGTGAAGGAATAATGGCCAAACATTTTCTAAATTCAGGAGATTGAGCTCTCCTTAGGGCAGTAAGCATCCAAAGTTTACTCTTTTCTTGGCCATGCTACTGAATTGAACATGGCTAAAGGACAAGTCCACACGGAATAAGTGAGGAAGAGGCAAAACAATGCAAACCTTTGGTCAATCAACATGAGATGATTGCAAAGGATTTCAAATCCTCATCATAAGTGATGGAGTGAGTGATCACCTGGTTCCAGAGTGTGAGATGATTCTATCTCAGGATTACTCACCCACCTGGCAGCAATTCTTGCCTTTCACACCCGTCTTTAGGGCTCCTTTCCTGGTCAACAAGTCAGCTGCCTACTTTCTCTTCTTCTCCTTTTTACTTAGAGCTCCTTAGTCTCTGTTTAATCTCTAATAAAGCTTTTTCTTTACTGTGTCCTCATACACATTATATCTATCTGTGAATTACTTTCTCCTAAAGGTTAAAGCTTTTATAAAAGAGAATTCAATGATACTTGTAAGCTATTTGTTTCTTAGGGACTACTGCTACCCATTCTAGTCTGTAGCTAGAGCAAAGGGCATGGAGATGACTATTTGTCAGCTCATGTAGAAAAGGAGTCAATAGAAAATGCATGTATGAAAAGAAATATTTATATCTCAGCAATTTCTAGACACAAAAGTCTTGTGAAATGTGAGCTTTCTATTTTGACATAGGTATTTGTTAGTCTTTTATTAGATACAAATAGATATTTTTATAAAATCCTTTTTTCATATTTATAGCATTTTTCAAATTGTTATACCCACATAATTCTATTTGTAAATGGATGGAGAGGTAGTCATAATATTGGGCTACATGTGGCATAGCACCTTGCACCATAGCTCACTATCTTTTACATAATACACTTTAATAGGTTCAGTAAAACATTTTTGGTGATGGGCTCAGAAATTATGATAGAATAATACCAGCCACAAGATCAAGAAATGTATCTAGCAATATCTCCAAAAGATGCTAGAAATACTCTCATCATAACTTATCACCCACCGAATTCAATGATGAACATTAGATCACTTTATATTCCATTATAATCTTATTTTCTCTCATAATGCTATTCATTAAAGAATAGATTATATTGTGAAGAGCTTCAAAAAAAGTATCAAATCTTCTCGTGTTCCATTGCAACTAAGCTATATTTCCCACCTGTTCTGTGCTCGCTAAAAATAAAATGAAAATATCAAATGACTATCTAAAGTGGTTTAACAAATGACTGTATCATAGACCGTGTGAAATCCTTCCTGATTTAAATCCTATGAGTACCTGAATGTTGTGAAATGGCAAATGCATTGCTCTCAGAACAGTGCACTATTCAAGCTTTGTTCATGGCGTCTCATTTGTCACAATGATCTGTGGGCATATTGTAATCTATACTCTGTTCATTTTTCTCTGGGGTGGTCTGGGCATTTTAAAAACCATTACTCAAATGGCATCTCTTTAATCCTATCTTATAATTTTTACTTTCAAAGCTTAGTGAATAGAAACCAGACTGTATCTGGGTAGGGATGCTCTAGAACTCAGTAAAATGCAGGAGACATTGAAAAGCAAATGAGTGCAGATGAATAGAAAAGTCTTTTCTCACCACATCGAAGCTCAGCTGCAGGTAAGTGTCTGAAAGAAAAACATCCTTATAGATATAAACCAACAAAGTTGATATCCTACTCACAACTTTCAGAAATTGCTTTATAAGCAATCCTGAGGAATTCATGCATTCATTCTCTCTCTCTCTCTCTCTCTCTCTCTCTCTCTCTCTCTCCCCGTCTCTCTCTGGCAGAAATAGAGACCTAAGATCAAATATTACATAAAGGAACAGATTGGAGTCTGAGGATGAGACAGGCAGACAGATTGATAGATAATTTCCCCCCTAACTTCATCTACAAAAGGAAGCACTGATACCCCAGTAGCCGTAAGCAAGACTAGCACCCAGATGGTTTCTAATACCAGTCTCTACTGAAAGGAACAAAGAGCCTCTTGGAAAACTGTCTGGTTCCAGGGCTGGCACACAGAAGGTACAAGATAAAACTGGAACATCTTGCTGTGCCAGAAAAAAAAAGTGCTCAAGTAAACAATGGGGACATGTTAAAGGACATAGGAGATAGCTTGAAGGGCCATTGGCCAAATCTATGGACAATTCGAGTATCAAAATAAATGTGAACTACAATGGATTATAATCCACTGAAGTAAGTAGAAAATTATTATTAGTCTATTATGATAAGTAAATAGACAAGCAGATACACACATACGTAAAGAAATAAATAAGTAGAGGAAAAAAGGAGGCATTTCTTTAACTTAGTGTGCTAGCTGATACATGTGAAGAGTGGTGAAGTGGGAGACAAAATATCATTTGTAGCCATCACAGTAGATTTATTCAGGCAAAAACATCAGGAGACACTGTATCTATGGGAAAAGCTGGAAGAGGAACAGGCTGCTTGCATGTTCTCAAAGTGTCTCACCACAGACTGCTAATTAGTTACAAGGAGAAAAAATATTTAGGGCACAGTAGAGAATGCAAAGGACACCTGATGATACAAATTAACCTCATCAATAAGAGGCATGTAGACCTCATATATTTGAGGATGTGATACACCAAGAAGGACACCAGACCACTTCTGCATTATTTCAGATGGAGCTAGCTGCATAATCTGAGTGTAATCATAAACACATGACTTATGTGAGAACACATAAGTCAACCTCAAATTAAGAAACATTCTATAAAATTACTAGCCTGAATTTTTCAGACCTTCCAATGTCATCACAAGAAAGCCTGATAAACCCTTGTAGATTAAAGGAGGTGAAAGAGATATAAAAACTAAATGCTATATGTGATTCTGGATTTAACATATGCACTATATAGGTTAGATGAAAATATTATCCCAGTGTTAAATTTTATGAATGTGATTACCTTCAAACATTTACTTGAGGATATTTCATTAAGTTTGCAGAGTTGTATTACGGTTTCTTCTACTTCATGGTTGGTTTGGGGTGAAGAATTTCTTCAGCTGAAATATTTTCATTCATTTTATATATTTTTCTACAATACCTTTTTAGTTGTAGTTTTTTATAGTTATGGTTTTTTTTTCCCTATTCCCAGATATCTTGGGCCTGCAGTTCCCAGTTCAAGAGCATCCTTTTCTTTTTCTTTTTTTTTTTTTAATTTCAGAATATTACAGGGGTACAAACACTTTGTTTACATATATTACCTTTGCACTGCCTGGGTCAGAGCTACAAGTGTGCCCATCCCCCAGAAAGTGAGCTCTGCACCCATTAGGTATGAATTTACCTATCCCCTCTCTCCCCACCTGCCCAACACCCAATGCATATTAATTCCATATGTGCACATAAGTGTTGATCAATTAGTACCAGTTTAATGATGAGTACATGTGGTGTTTGTTTTTCTATTCTTGTGATACTTCACTTAGAAGAATGGCCTGCAGCTCCACCCAGAATAATACAAAAGGTATTAGATCACCATTGCATTTTATGTCTGAATAGTACTCCATGGTATATATATATATATATATATATATATATATATATATATACCAAATTTTATTACTCCACTCATGTATTGATGGGCACTTGGGTTGATTCCACATCTTTGCAATTGTGAATTGTGTTGCTATAAACATTCGAGTGCAGATGTCTTTTTATGTAATGTCTTTTTGCAGAGAGATAGGAACACTCATACACTGCTGGTGGGACTGCAAAAATTAGTACAACCTCTGTGGAAAGTAATATGGAGATACCTCAAAGAACTGAAAGTAGAACTACCATTGGATCCAGCAATCTCATTACTGAATATTTACCTAAAGGGAAAAAAGAGCATCCTTTTCTATCAATATGTGAACTAAAATGCAGTTTATTTAATGGGAGATGTTGGCAGTTTGGGCAGAAAAGGAATGGTTGGCATATGTCATATGTTCTTTTTGCCCTCTTCCTTTTTTTTGTTTCACTGCCATGACCCCAGGTCCAATAGACAACTGACATTATTTTCAGCCCAGAATTTCCTTCCTTACCTTTGCTACCAGATTCCTCAAAGGGTCCAGATTCTCAGCTCTTCAAAACATATTTAAACAATGCACATAGTCTTATTTTCACTGCTAGTGATGACAGAGAAAATAATATTTCCAAAATGGTAGCTAAGAATTGCATAATGTAAGTATATAGTGATAATTGTATTATTTCTGCTTTTTGTGTGAGTGTGGTTTTGATCTACCTAAACAGTAACGTGCACTTGTTGTGAATGGTGGTGCCCACCTAGATTCGATCCATAACTTATTGTTAAAGTCAATAAAACTAGTGAAGTTTCACTGAATGATTTCTTGATCAGCTAGCTGTATAGCAGATATCTTCCAGGGTGTTTTTCCCCCCAAATTGAGAAGGCTTCTATCTTTTTGACCCAGCTTCAGCTATAGCCTTTTCTTGGCAGCCTTTCATTAAGCCTCAAGATTGAATTAATCCTTCCCTGGTCAGTGTTCCCATGATTCTTCTTCCATTTCATGGTAGTCCATGGTGGCTCAACAGGTCTGTACATTGTTAATCTGTGAGCTTCTTGAAGGCAACAGACCCCTTTGCTCCCTGAACTAGATAGAGATTAAAGAGGACATCATCTCTATCTACTAATTTAATTGGGTGAGGCCATCACAAATGGACCACATTTAAGTTTTGGCTCAGCTGTTGAGTTTGCAAAGTGCATCTAGAGTTGAATGTGTGGACAGATAGTTTAGCTGAGGGGAGCTTGTATTCTGTGTAGAGCAGCAGGAGAAATGTTGTTCCTTAGACAAAAGGGGTAGAAAAGAGAGTAAAGAAGTAAACATTAAACAAGAGAGAGAAGTAGAGATGCAGTCTGCACCACAGGACAGCAAACTGAAGCTAGAATCCAGACCAGGCTAGGGGACTTTATGTTTTTAAGGAAGATGACTAACACACAGCTTTAGGTGTTTACAATGCTACAATGGGCAGGTATGCAAATTTTTCTGGGTCTCCAAAACTTAAGTAAAGCCTATTAGCATTTGTAAGACTTTTATTTTATGCATAAATCATCCACATTTGTTTTTTTAATTGCTTTTGTTATTCTTAAGGTATTCCATGTAAATTTTAGAATTAGCTTGTCAATTTCTTGAGAGAATATTTCTGTCAGTCAGTGATTCAGGATCCTATATTTAAGTAGATATAATAAACATGGATTATAATTTTGGATCATGTCATTTTTATTAAAATGGTTTAACAAGGAGGATTCATTGAAAAAAGATATTCTCATGCCAGGTTAAAAAAAAAAACCTTAATTCTTAAATGTTTAATTATTTTTACTCACTGAAAAATAAATGTAGAAGTGAATGTGTCCCCCCACCCACCCAAATTCATATCTATCTGGAACCTATGAATGTGACTTTATTTGAAAACAGAGTGTTTTCAAATGTAATCAAGTTAAGAGGAATTCATACTGGATTAGGAAAGATCCTAAGTCCAGTATAACTGGTGTTCTTATAAGAAGAGGGAAACTGGGAGAAAGAGACATGCACACAGAGGAGAATGCCACGTGTAGATGGAGACTGAAGATGAAGTTAAGGCTGACACAGTCAAGAACAACAAAGACAGCTGGGCACCATAAACTATGGAAGAGGCGTGAATCAGATTTTTTTCTCAGAGCCCTCTGAAGGAACCAATCCTGTCAACAACACCTTCATTTTAGATTTTCGGCCTCCAGAACCATGAGAGAATAAGTATCTATTGTTTTAAGTCACCCAGTTTCTGGCAATTTCTTCCAGCTGCCCATGGAAACAAATAAAAAAGAAGGTGGAATAAAAAGCAGAGTACTAAATTGGTTCTCATCCACTGGAAATCATTTTTGGAATATTAATTATGGAAATGAAGACTTGATTGCCACTTTTTGGTATCAAGAGGAAAAGTATATAGTCAGCCTTTATTAGCAAGTATTTCTACCTGCCAGTTTGAGTTGAACAAAATTAGAACTGACAACTGACCAGATGCTTCCATTACTAGCATTTCATTCTTCAGGGGATCTGGATAACTGTTTTCAAGGAATTCTTATAGTCACCTAAACTTATTTGAAGTCTGAAAGGGAAGAAAAGAAAAATACATAGACTAAGGATGATACATATATATATTTTTTCTTAATTTATCTGTCTTAAACTCATCAAACTAAAATATAAAATAACAATTATCTTGAAAATCTTCTAAATAGCAAATATTGTATTAGGTTCTGGGAATGCAATATTAAATAAGACAATGATCTTGACTTCAAGGGACTTGGAGTGTGACTGTCATATACAATGAAATATGTAATGAGAAGGGAAAAATGAAGCTGCAGAAGTAAAATAAGGCATATCATATGTCGTTTTATGCTGAAGGTATTTGGAAGTCATTGAAGAGTTTGAAGCTGAGGAACAAGATGAAATTTATTATTTAGATCAACACCTAAGTGGACATATAGGAATAACATTTATCGGCTGTCCGGCAGGTGGGAGGGGAGAGGAGGGGATGGGTATATACAAACACAATGAATAAGATTTGCAACATTTGGGGGACGGACACGCTTGAAGCTCTGACACGAGAGGGGAGGGAGGGCATGGGCAATATACGTAACCTTAACACTTGTACCCCCATAATAGGCTAAAATTAAAAAAAATCACACAAAAAAAACCAAACACCACTGGATACAGAGTGAAGGGTAATTTGGGCAGGTGCAAGACTGCAGTAGCTGGGAAGCCAGTGAGGCAACGTAGGAGATATTCCAAGAAAAAGATGAGGTGACTTCACATAGAATATTAGCAATAAAAAGCAGCTGAACTGAATAAATGTATGGATTAATCAGCAAAGTTTAGAGATTTAACTGGGAGGAGGGCTGGAGTGAAAAGCAAGAAGGGGGAACCAAACTTCAAATTCTTTGAAGTTGGGGGATGGGTAATGGTGCATTTTCTAAAAGCAGCAGGTCCACGATGAAGGACAGGATCATCAAGCAAGATGGAGCACCAGAGACAATGGGCCACCTTCAAGGGAATGGACTTCTTATTGTTTACATTTAAGCTATTTATATACCCATCCACTCACAAAAACACTTTTTTATTCTTTCCAATAAATAAACCTCCTTCCATCTATTTCTGAACAGCTTTTGATTGGCCTGGCTCATTGGCTCATTATTTAACTGAATTAAGTTCAATCCACTTTCAAAAATAGTAAAAACCTCCTAGGTATTACACAGGTATTTTTAAAACACAATTAGAGGAAGAAAAGTTCAAAGAATTTTAGGTAATTATAAAAGACAGAATTTCAAGATAGTTTTAAAGATCTACATGGGTAGTCTTTATTCCTCTCATTAAATGGTGATTATTTAACAGAACTTTGTAGGTGATGGCAGAAAGCCTAAAAGATGCAGGTTAATAATGAATATAATGACATGCAATGGAAGCTCAATTAATTATTTTAAGATCTATCTAGAGTAAAACATGATACATTCATTTAAATGAACAGAAAGAGTCATGTTTTTTAATAGAGATACTAATTAAATAAACAGTAGAAACGCTGTTCCGGAAGTAAAACTGCAACCCATTAGTGATCTGACCCAGGCCTCAGCCTTGCTCTCAGTTCCGAAGTCTTTTCATTCTAAGTGTTTGCTCCAACACCAGATCCATGTCTAAGTTTCACTCCAAGTCCAGGTCCTAGGCTGTGAGGATATGATAAATAGCATATAATAAAAGGAAAAGTACCAATAACTATGACTAAATTACAGAAACAACTGGTGTAGGATGGCGTAAGTCAGAACTATTAGTTTTCTAGAAGTTTTCCCTTTTTTGAAATTCAAAAAATAATTGAAGAAAGGACAGGTGGATTCTTTAAAGCCATGGGCTGTTTCAAAGACCATTCTTTTCAGTAGCATCAGCATTAATAACCTCAATAATCACGTATTCCACACAATGAATACTTCAGATTTTCCAAGATAAATCTTTAGAAAAGAGGAAATGGATTTTTTCACTCTTCAATTTTTTACCTTTAGTGTCACATTCTTTTTACTCTTCAGATGGTTACTGGAATCTATATGCACATCCTGAGGATTTGCTAGAAAACTAACAAAGTTGGGATCATCTGAATTGCTTCCTTATTTTTCTATTTTTTTTGTACACTGATATGAATCACACTTCTATAAACAAATATGCTCCTTAATGGATTATTTTTCTTACTTTGAAAACTGTAAAACTACCTACTCTAATTTGTAATATAATAGAACTTTACTCTGATGTTTATTGTAGCATTTCCCCACTCTGCTTTTTTTATCTTATATACGTTCTTCATTAGAATATCACTGTCTTTCATGCTGTCTGTGTAGGGCATTAGTCACTAGACTGGAACCTTCTTCTGGCAAAAAATAAACACCAGTATTATTCACAATTATATCAGCAGGCTTCTAACATCACACAGGAGGTAGGTATTTTATCTCTTGTTTGAAATTGACATAAAACCACACAATCATTCATTTGTTTTACATACAATTAGGCAATATTTAATATTTATCAAATATTTAGCAAACAGAATGAAAAGACTTCGGAACTGAGAGCAAGGCTGAGGCCTGGGTCAGATCACTAATGGGTTGCAGTTTTACTTCCGGAACAATGTTTCTACTATTTATTTAATTAGTATCTCAATTAAAAAACATGACTCTTTCTGTTCAAGACACAATACAAAGTGCAAGACACAATACTAAGTACATATATGCAATCTTCTACAAATCATATGAGGACACATGTGTTGCAAAATTTAGAGATTTTTTTAAAAATTTATTTAATTGTATTTTAGAATGATAATGTGACCCATATGCCATTTTAAGCTCCCACTTTATTCAAGCACTGGACAGTACTGTGTTTGGCCTCACATCATTCCAGGTCAGGCTTTGACACCAAAGAGTTCAAGCCAGGTCAAGTTTTGGTGCCTAAAAATATTTTAAAATCTTCTAATTTTAAAAGCTGGTATTCTGGTTTTGTTGTTGTTTCAGAATTGTGGATTGTGGATCACACTGTGAGGCAAACAGCGATGCAGAGTGGGAAGAGACTGGCATTTCAGGACAAACATAAAGCATAAAGAAATAAGGAACTGGGCCAAGTGTGGTGCCTTATGCCTGTTATCTTAGCACTTTGGGAGGCTGAGGCAGGAGGATTGCTTGAGGCCAGAAATTTGAGACCAGCCTGAGTAAGATGGGAAGACCTTCTATCTCTATAAAAATCAGAAAACTTATCCAGGCATGGTGGGTGGCACATGCCTGTAGTCCCAGCTACTCGGGAGCCTGAGGCAGGAGGATCACTTGAGCCCAGGAATTTGAGGTTGCTGTGAGCTATAATGATACCGCTGCACTCTAGCCCAGGCAACAGAGCAAGACTCTGTCAAAAAGAAAGAAAGAAAGAGAGAAAGGGAGAAAGAGAGAGAAACAAAAAGAGAAAGAGAAAGAGAAAAAGAAAAAGAAAAGAAAGAGGGAAAGGGATGTGTAAAAAGAAAATAAGAAAATGAATACTTCAGAAAAGGCATGTATCCCAGAAAGCTGGGTGTATAGATCTTGGGAAGAGCTCAAGCATAATACAGCTGGAACAGATTGAATTATAGGGATTGTATCAAGATTGAATTATAGGGATTGTATTCTATTTTTTCCCAACTTTATTGAGGTATAATTGACAAAAATATTATACATTCTTACGGTGTACAGCATGATGATTTAATATATGTGTGTACATTGCAAAATGATTACCACAATCAAGCTAATTAACACACTCATCACCTCACATAGTTACCCTGTTTTACTGTGTGCGTGGTGCTACTCTCTTAGCAAATTTCAAGTATACAGCACAGTGTTATTAACTATAGTTACCATGCTGTACATTAGATCACCAGACTCTATTAATCTTATAACTGAAAGTTTATACCTTGTAACTAACATCTCTCCACTCTCCAGCCCTTGGGAACCACCATTCTACTCTCTACCTCTGTGATTTCTATCTGCTTTAAATTTCACATATAAGTGAGATGATAAGGTATTTGAATCCAAGATGCTGATTTCACTTTCTTTGGATATATATCCAAAGAAATGAGATTTCCAGGATAAGATTTTCTTTTTATTTATTTATTTTTGAGGAACGTCCCTGTGGTTTTCCACAATAGCTGCACCAAATTCAATTCCCACCAGTAGTGTACAAGAGTTCCATTTTCTCCACACCTTCGCCAATACTTAACCTCTTGTCTTTTTCATAATAGCCATTCTAACAGCTGTGAGTGAGGCGATATCTCATTGTGGTTTTGTGGAATAATATTTTTCTTCTACTCCCTGTTACCTTAGTTTTTTTTTTCTTTTTTTGCCCCTTTCAGAGCAATTAAATCCACTATAAGTCATGCTAGATTTATCTATTTATGATTTCCAGATCCCTATGTCTAGACAGATAACTGTGAGGAACAGCTGATCCACATTTCCTGCTGTTTACTAGACCTGTCCACCTGTGCATCCCATAGACATTTTAACCTCAACCTGTCTAAAACCTTATTCATCTGTTAGTTTAACAAGCAGTTACGAGCCAATGTCCCACGTATGGGAGGTTCGATGGTGAATGTCATTCCCCTCACAGTGCCTACTGCCTCATGGGAAGGCCGCCATTATTGAAGTAATTGCACTGAAAATTATAAACTAAAGCATTCTCTGAAGGTAGAAAAAATGCTCTTTTGAGTGGGTGTGTAAGGAGGAAGCTACTCTGCATTTGGTGGGGCTGATATTCCCTGAGGAGGTGATATCTGAGCTCGCATAAAAGGTGAAAAGGAGAGAAAGACTATTAGATTGAGAAGAGCATGTGCAAAGCCCACGTAGCTAGGCAGATAGGGAAGCATGAGAGAAATTGAAAGAAACCAATGTGGAAAGATAGCCAAGGACCCACCACTTGTATCATAAAACCAAACACTCCAGAAGCCTTCTCTGTCCCTGTTCCAGTCACACGCCCTTCCACCCACCAAAAGAATTGTGATTACACAACCCAAGTTTTATGGTAATCAGCTTTTTATTATTTTTATAGTTTTTACCACTCTTAAGAGTATATCTCTAACCATTATAGTATATATATTTTTAAGTTTATATAAATGGAACCATAAAGCATATTGTCTTTGTGTATGGCTTCATTCTCTATATGTTTTGTTTTTCCAATTTGTTCATATTCTTGAGTACATGCAGTTCATTCATTTTGGATGTTACATAGGATTCTTTGTGTGGATATATCACGATTTATTTACCTATTGTATTGATGATGAACACTTTTGATGTTTCTGTGTTTCTATTGATCACAAATCATAGCATTGAGAACATGATTAAATATACTGTCATGGATATGCATATCATTTCCCTAAAATAAACATCAAGAAATATATGTGGTCATATATATGAATATACATAAACATAAATACATGCATCAAATTATATACTACTCAATCTTTTTCCTATTTTTTCTGTTTTCCATTTTTTGTTTCTCATCATTATTGATGGTTTCTTCCTCTATTTTTTCCATGTAATTATCTCTTATGCATCTTATCAGTTGAATTCTTAGTTTTGGCTATTTTTTTGATATTGCATTGTTTTAGCGCCATTCCAGAAGTTCTATTAATTTATTTTTTAAAATATTCCTGACAGATTTATTAGTCTATATCAGCATTACCTAATACAGTTGTCTTATGATGGAAATATTCTATAAAGCAGTATTTGCACAATAGAGTATCAACTAGCCACATATAGCTATTGCGTTCTTGAAATATAGCTAATGAGACTGAAGAACTGAAATTTTATTTTTATTTAATTCTAATTATTTTAAATTTAAAGTTCAATAGCCATAGGTTTTTAGTAACTTATTGGATAGAAGTTCTACTATGATTCTGTTGTCACCATTCACTTATACTTTTTAAATAAAAACAGGCTTTATCTGAAAAATTTGAAAAATATAGATGATTATAACCAACTAATTAAGAATCACTTAACATTCATATTTTATATATGATTTTATATGTGTGTATATGAATCTGGAATTATGTATATATGTACCATATATACACACATAGGTACAATATACAGAAAATAAAATATATTTTTGCAATGTTTTGACGTATACTTTTAGAGACTTTTCCAAATAACATTTATCAAAGAATTTTATGGCATTAAGTAATGTCTAAAATCATAAAATAAAATGATTCTGTAAGATTTCATCCTTTGGTTCTGTAATAATTTAAATATTCTCCTATTGCTAGACATTAGGCTATACTATTTTAATGCTGTTGCTAACAGTAGGCTGATTATTATCTCTGGCTTATTTTGTAGGATTATTAAGATTATAAAGTAGGATTCCTAGAATAAAATATCTAAATATTCAAACAATTTTGTCATATATTGTCAAATTGTTTTCCAGAAAATTTGTACCAATTCAAATTGCCATTAGAGGAATGTAAGAATGCATTGTAAATATGTCCTAACTCCTATTTCTCCCCTACCTCTTCCTATCTCCTTCTTCCTTGTCTCTACATGTGGCATTTGTCATCGTTTTGCTCTTTTATAATATCTTTGTTCCATAATCTTTGTCTTAAAAGGTCCCTCCTGTCCATTCCATATTCAGCTCTTCTGTCTTCAATCCTAAATCTCACATCCACATTTCCAATCTGTCATGTCTTCCAAGATCAAGTCCCACTTTAAAAATACGTTTGCTAAATGTGTGTCTGCTTGTCCCTACTAACTTAACCCCCAACAACATCTAGAGCTGAATTTCTGACATTATCTTTGCCCCTAGCCCACCCTCATTCAAATCCCAATGTGTTCTGATATTCCCTTTCTGTATGTAATCCCACTGTCACTTGGGCACAAAAACTTCACTCTTTGTCTCTTTTCCTTTGTCTCACAAATGCAATCAGTTATCAAGAATGATTGAATCTTCACCTATAATATGAATCTAAAGCATGTCCTACTACTACTCCCATGCTAGAACAGTCCTTTATCACCATGGCAATTTTGTTTTAAATCATGTTTCTGTTTTCAGACTTTCTTTTCTTTATTCTGTACAATGCTTTTAAACTAATTTATTTAATTTATCATTTTGAGAGTACTGCTCTCTTCATCAAAGGTCTTCAATGTCTCCCTGTTGTCTTTTAAGCAACCCCAAGTTCCATAATTTGTCATTTATCCAGCCAGCCAGCCACTCAAAATTTATTGAGTGCCTTCATGAGGTTTTTCTTTGGAGCATTGCCATTCAGCTGCTTGAGCTACTAGGCCCCTGCTTTAAGACAGCGTGAAGTGACTGGGAGTATATGTCCCCCTGAGTCTTCCACTAACCAGAGACTGACAGATACTGACAAAAACCCCAGATCCATTGTCTGCATCATAGCTACGAGGCTCTGTTTGCACTCCAGTTCCCTGTGGGATCAGCTTGAAGCCCACTCTCCTTGGGCTTTTTTACTGAGATCACTCCCATGCCTGGCTTTCTTCCCTTCCTTGCCCTAATTCAACCACTGTGTTATCCATCTACCATGAGACGCTTTCCTTCATAAATTACTTGCTTATGAATTCTCCTTTTAGGTTCTGTTACTGGAAGATCCAAAGTAAGATAGCTTTATTCACAACCAACGACATGATCACTACTGCAAATGAACTAACATCAAATACAAACACAGACATGAAAACCAACAATTTCAATTTCAATATGATATCTGCCATAACCATGGTATTTGCAAAGTTCAGTGAGATAATTAGAGAAGAAATACCTACCTCAGGCACACAGGAACCTCTTTACCTTAAAATAATGTCTAACCTGAAATTCAAAGAAGTAAGATTTTTTCCAGGCAGAAATCAAAGAAAAACTATTTATAGGAAAGAGTATGGGCAAAAGTTCAATGATATGAGAACATGAAATACTTCAGGAAATACAAATAATTCAATTTATTATTATCAAAGACAATATTTGATACAGGGGAGAGGCAGAAATTGCTTCTAGCAGGCGAGTAAGGTGGCAGAAATCTGAACTCAAACATTCATTGAGTGTTGTTAAAAGGAGTTCTACTTTATTTGTCAAAGATGGCAAATAATATGAAGAACCTAGGAAAGCGATGTCATCAATTTTAGAGTTGTAACTATTGCTCTGGCAGCATTATGGAGAACTAGAGGAGGGAAAATTTGAAAATTGCCTTCAGGGGCTAGTCCAGAGAAAGAATCATCAGAAATCAAATATCATGATGAGCTGAGCAAAAAAGGATGGAAAGGCAGATAATGAGAGATATTAGAAGGAGAAATTGGCAGTAGTTGGTATCTGATTAGATCTGGGGATAGGAATAGGAGAGTCTAGGCTTTGGATTCCCCTGCCAGCCACCAAATCCAATGGATATTATTTTGTCTTTACTTAATCAAGACAGCAGGCATTTCCCTTCTCTCTTCAGATTCCTATTCAATTGTTTGCTAACTTTTCTATATTTTTCAAGTTCTCTATATCGACAATATATTATTCATTAAAGTAGAGTGGTGGTAAAAATGAAATTAGAGCATATAGACTACTTACTAAAAAAATTTTTAGTTAATCAAAAAAGGATTTTAATAATCAATATATATGTGGGAAAAAGTCCAAACTCAGTTGTAACTTTAAAAACATCAATTGAAACAATAAGAATATATTAGCAAAAATGTTTAGAGTAAAACATCCAATTTTGATAGGTATGAAGGACCAAAACATGCTAATGCACAAGTTGTTAGTATATAATAGCTCCAAATTTTTGGAGAGCCATTAGGCGATATCTGGAAAATTAAAACACCCACTTCCTTCGATCCAGTAATGGCACTGCTAATGATTGACACTATGTAATAATCCAGATAAATTTATGAAGAGGTTTATTACAGTGTTATTTGTCATGACAACAAAAAGTACATTAATAAGAACAAATTAAATACATTATAAAATGTCCATACTATGGAATATTATGCAGAGGTTATAAAGAATGTATGGATACAAAAATGGCCAATAAACATTTTGTTAAAAAAGAATGGTAAGAATTGAGTTTGTAAAATACAATTTCATCACCATATAATGAGAATATGTGTACATTGAAAATTTCTTTAAGGCTGTACCCCAAACTGCTAACACTGTTTACCATTGGGGCTTATAAATGATGAATACTAGCTATTGTCATATATTTTTTTTCCTCAGGAGCAACAGCAATTTGAACATAAAATTAATGGAAAGAAAAGATAATGCAGGGAAAGAGTTTAGTTTTTATCTGTGTGTGGAGGGAAATGATGGGAAATAAAAACTTTATATAATTCTGTTGAAATTAAATAAAAATAAAATCCTTATAGTAACACTTTAAGATGAGAAAGCCATTTACAAAGAGGAAAATAAAGGCTAATTACATCCCTAGAAGTATAAAACTGAGGACAAGAATTCAGATCTCCTGACCTTGGGCCCAGAGCTCTATCTATGATCTTAGGCAATAGCGTAGCTACAACCAGAACATCAAGTCAATTAAAGTAGAAAGGTTCTTAGCCACTAACTCTGCCTTTACTGAATATAAGAGATTGATTTTGAGTTCATAAACAACTAAAAAATTAGGGAGGGTTGTCTTTGGGACATTGAAGTTTCAATACATTCTGAACCAGAAAATCTCAATTCAATACCATTCTTCTAAAAGGATGCTTTCTAAAGCACTAAAAATATGGATTCATTTATGTTCCTAATTTAAGTATGAGACATTGAAATAGAGACAAATAAACTATGTAGTAATGCTGAAAATCTTTGGTAGGGAACCTTGTACCAAATGCCTTAGGTGTACTCATGATTTTTTGTATTCTGATCCTGAACATATTTCACATAGAAGCTGACATGTCTCCAATAATTTTCCTCCTAAGCACGATGTAAGTGAAATATTAGCACATATTATTTGGAGCCTCACCAACTGATTAGTTTGTTGCTATAAAGTGAAAATGCCCAATCATATAAAATTTCAAGCCTTACTCTACTGAAAATGAGAAGGCATCCCTAGAATGTGAGTGAAAAGAATATTATGGGTTTCCTTTTGCTGTGTGTTAGAATTGCTTTATATTGGAAAAAATAAATTAAATGATAGGCCAACAAAAACAATACCCTTTAGTTAATTTATTCATCTACTTCTAGGAAATTACACATAAGAAATTTCATTATTGTAGGATAACAGGACTGGATTTTCTATAGTGATTTTCAATATATTAACAACGGTTGTTTTTCTGTTGTTATTCAAGATACTTTCAATGCTTCCTTCACATTTTCAATAATTGTTACTATGTACTGAAATTGGTACGTAGTAACCTTATGTAAATATTTGCTGAACTCAAGATTACTAAGTTAATAAACTGGGGAAAATAAAACAGGAAAAGGACATCAGTGAATATTTAAGAATAAAATCTGACAATTCATATATGTTTCTGTTTGATTTTCATAATATAACAAACCATAATTTTTCTTCTGATTTAAAAATACTGTCAATAATAAAATGCTATATTATATATACGATCAATATTTTGTACATATATCAATTCTTACAAACATTCTAATTCCAGTTTAATATATTAATAAGTAAATATACTTTGTAAGACAGACAATTTTATAAGAAGATTAACTTGAGGTTGTGAGTAGACTAGAGAATTACAATTTCCATTTCCTATGCTGCAGAGCACTTTTAATGCAATTTGAAGGGAAGATATTAGTGCTCAGCATTTATAATTTATCATTTGATATTTGGACTAAAAGCTCTAAGTATATAGATGAATTACATATTTTTCTTAAATTTTCCAATTCTGAACATGCCACTGTAATGCAAGGTTTTACAAGGAGATTAGTGCATTTCAATGGTTAATCACAAATACTAGAAAGAGGACCTTATATTCCCTTCCTCTTTGCTTCAGAAAAAAAGGTTGCATTTGTGACTCCTCAGCACTGGGTTCTGTTGAGTTCTTTAATAGGAAAGAATGCTGCCGTGTATTGCAAGCATTTCAACATCATTGGAGGCATTATGTTTAATTTTCAATAGATGATGGTATATGTTTACGACACCATCATAAAAAGTTGTTTTTTGGTCCAAATTTTGTCTGAGATTTGTTGAAAGAGCATTTCTGATCTACTTTTTCAGAGATTCCGGGATTCGGGATCTTAAACAGAGATACGTATGTGTGTACAGAAATGTACTGCATTCATAAAAATGCCAGTTAGTATTTCCAAAATGAAGCTATTAAAAATGAGGGAATTGAGAGAGAGAGAGAGAGAGGAGTTGGAGGACTGATAATGCAGAGAGCACTTTGAAAATGAAACTGTTGGAAAGAAAACTAAAGCACTTACTTGATCACCAAAAATAGGAGAGAAAAGATGAGACAGAAAGACACAGAAAAACAGAGTCAGAGAGACAGAAAGAGAAAAATCTAACAGTAAAGATGGCGCTACAGAGAGTAAAAGAAGGAAAATGTTCCCCTTTCCCTTCATGGGTTATAAAGGTTATGAACTTGATGATTTTCATATAATTAAGAGAGGATAGCCAAGCATATATTTTCATCTACTAGAGAGCTGTGAGAATTCTCAGATAGATTGGTGATGATGGCTGTCATTGATACTTTGGAATAGATGCTCTAAGACTTCTGCCATTCAGCCTTGTGGATGAGGTGAACCGGTGTTCATTATGTTTTGAGGATATGTTTGACACTTGATTACATGTAAAAGGAATACATATTTAACTCATAAAAGTTGTATGATTTATGTGTGGATTGGGATGTAGTCCAACAATGACTAATTGTTCAGAAACTTTACCAAAAAGTTGACTAATTCATAAATTACTCTAAAATTTTTGTTAACATAGTGGGTGTATTTTCAAGCAATTTCAGATGAGCAAAAAGTATCAAGAAATAAAATCAACCAGGAGTAATTTCTGTTTTATCTATGAATTCTAGAAACATTTAAGAAGTACTTAACATTTTGCTTAGAGCTATAAATGATCTTTGCTTTAAAATTTAAAAATATGTTTCCTTTAAACTTTGGTTTCATTTTCTTAGGCATTTGTTCAAATATGCATATGTGTGAATGTGTATGATTTTTAAACTATGAAATACTGAGAAATTTTAAAATAAATCTTTGCTACTAATACATTTCATTATGGCAAAATTTTAGAATTCCTTACACTCTCAGTATTGACGATTGTCATTGTAGTTCTGATATTGTAATAATTATCTATGAATTTGAGTTCAAATACATTATCCCAAAGCAATGAAAACATATTTTCTTGTTCCTTATTTGTCATATTTATGTATAACAGAAATGGAAAGACTAAAAAATTTAAGTGGCAAAATTTTGGAGGGCAGAGAAAATACCAACAATCTGCATTTCCAGGCTAAGTGTAAGCTATTTAGAAGCCAAATCTCTCACTATGCAGTTGGAATATCACACTCAGCAAGAGAATGTTTCAATCTTTTCACAGCTGTGTGTAAATTTAAGTCAGAGATTGCATAATTAATGCTAAAATTACCTCAGACTATTATATTCTCTAAGGTTTTCAATTACTTTTTGGCTTAAGTCCTGATTTCAGATTTTCTTGTTTTCTTTTCATGGAAAAGTAATATTTAGTTCTGCAATGTTTTATTTGACATTAAGGGAAAATATAATTATTGACAAAGTAGCAATATGTTTGAATAAGTCTGTGGTCTCTGATAAAAGTTTAATGTTACATATTTGGATTTTAAACATTTTTTTCTCATAAAAATAATGATTACATAGACTTTATTCAAAATTCATTATAATTACAGAGATTAATTTGATTCATTTAAAAGATATTTTAACAAATGTTATTTGAAGTGTTTATAAGATTAGAAAACTAAAAAGATTAATGGTTATAAATCAATAATTGCTTATTCTGTAAATTGAATCATTTATTAATTTTAAGAAATTTATGGCATATTTATTTGATTTTATATTCCAGACAATATTCCCATGCAAATACATATTTATTTTAATAAAACTGTGCCCAGAATAATACCACTATATTTTGAATATATAAAAAAATCAAATAATGGTTCTACATACAATGCTGAGTAAGATTAATGACCTGACATTAATTACACCAAAGACCTCTTATATTAATATAATTATATATATGTATATAAATATATACATGGGTTTCACTTATGTAACTAAGAGCTCAGCTACGTTGCCTATCTTATCTGTGTTCTTCCCAGAACATCTTTGTCTTACAGATCTAATTCATGGCCTCTTCCAAGTCCATTTTCTAATCATGACTATGGATCTCATTCACATTTTATTTCCTGAGTCTTCTTTCCTCCCTTTACTCAAAGACTACCTGGACATCATGATAGCTACTTTTCCTTGATTTACACACCTACACACTCACATGTGCACACACACACACACACACTTTTATAAATATATGACAAGGAGAACTGTGTTGCTACATTTTTATTACTCTTGCCAGATTAGACGTGGCACCTCTTTTCTGTGTATCACAGACGTAGACCACACCAGGCAGATGATGTCCCAAAGGTTCTTTCACTGTCTAGAAACATGAAGTCCTGCTGGCCACCTCCCCCCCTTCATGCCCACATCCTAGCTGTCCCCACATCCAAAACAGCAGTTAAATCCATCCTCTTTCTTTCATTTTTCTTTTTGCCATCCAGGACTTTGTCTTCTTAGAATACAGGACAAAACCCTCCCACCTCATGATTGATCTACTCCAGCAATGTTAACTTGCGCTAATTCCTCAGAGAGACCAGATCCTTTCTAACTCAGGATTCCACACAAGGTGCCTACCCAGGAGCCCTCCTTATTCCACTTCACCCCATGTCCCCTCATACTCAAAAGCCATGAGATTTAGTCTAGACATCACTCCCTCTGGGATATCTTCCTAAAATTCTAGAGGAGGATCCTTGTTATTCACCATCACATATCTTATGTTTTCCTATACAACATTTATATTAATCATTTTTATTTAAATAATTTTTAATGTTTCAGCCCCTCTCCACTTCACATGTAAACTCTAGAAACTCAGTGTGTTGCTCACTACTGATTTCCAGCACCCAGCAGAGTCCTTGGCATATGGTTAGCACTCACTGAATCAGGCTTTATAAAGAAATGAATTAATGGGTGCTGTCTGAATGTATAAGGAGCCATGCGGAATACAAATGGCAGTGCACCAAAGTGTAAAGTTGTCGGAGTCAAGGAAATGGAGCTAAATTGGGAACCAGAAAGCTAATCCATATGGATATCAAGGTAACTAATCTGGGTAAACCCTCGAGACACAGAGCAGAGGTAAACATGGGGGATCCAAGGACCAGGGAAGTCCCATAGGAACCCAGTAGTTGATTCGAGGAATGCCTGGTTGTCCCAAAACATTGTTTTTATTCATGGCTAAAGGTCTTCTTTGGCATAAGGGCTGGAACAAGTACATGCAAAAGTGCTTTCTCTAAATGTCTCACCAGCTTGTGTTTTGAATGCATAATTGCAGAACTATATAGGACCATCTCTCAGTGCTGTTCAGTTCTTTCATCTTGCTAAATTTTTTCTGCATCTCCATTTAGCTTGATTTCTCATTCTTGTATCTGAGGTTGAACTAATGACAAAAGATGGCCATTCCCATGTGGGTACATTACTAAGAAGATTATCTAGGGTCTTGTGGGCAATAACGAACTATAGAAAGTTTTTGAAAAGTCTACACAGCATTTAAGAAGAAAATATCAGCATGCTCTAGCAAATATCCAATCCTGTCTCTTCTGTCTACCAGCCCTCAGCCTTTTCTTTTTTCTAAGGATAAGCTCTCACTTTTTTAAACACTACGTAACACTCTCAAGCTCCACATATGTGAACAGCACACTTTCATCTATTCCAGCTTGCAGTCTTGAAGCAGTAACATGACTACTTGTTATGGCAAAAAGGCTGCTCCTTGATCTGATCTGCATTTTCCAGGTGACTTGCTAGGTACCCTATGATCCATCAATTTGCCCCTTAGTGAATCTCAGAGAAAGAACACCCATAAACATAGTACAGGGCTGTTCTGAAGTTTGACTAGTATTTTAGAGTTGTTGTGGATCCTAAGATGAAAGCAGTAAGGAAGTTGAAAAAATAGCATTATTTATTCAACAGACTTGTTAGAAATCTCAGAGCTTCCTGAGTCACTGTATTCTGTCCTATACATATAAAAAAAAACTCTCCGTGGAAACAGAGCTGAGTTTTCTGCAAGAACATTCAGAAATAAACAGATCAGCCTTTGGGGAAGGCCTCGTAACCCATGCTTTGTTCCCCTTCTCCTGTGCTGCCTAGGGCAGTGGCTAGATCAGAGTAGGTGCTCGACAACGAGATTCACTGAAATAATTCTTCAAGAGTGTATGTAATTCAAAGAAATGCTCCTCACTTCCTTTGAAAGCGCTTTTAGTGACGGTGAATCAGCCTTTTACTTTAGAGTTTGTGAATATTAATCATTCTACTTTTCTGGATTGTATTTTTCATTTGCAATCCCTTTGCACTACCTTCTCAACCAGGATACAGTCCCCAGGAAAACCAAAACCATGATAGTAGATATTTCAAACAGACACTGGGTTACCACATGTTAGAAAGCTCTAGAAGTTCTTGAGCAGGAGAGATTATGGTGGGCAATGGACCTTAAATAAGGAGAATTCAAAGAGATAAAATAAAATACAGAGAGAGTGATTACAAGTGGGCTAACTGGTATGGGAAAAATAAGTAGGCATAAATCAGTATATTCCAGCATTTATGAGACAAAAAAATATAAGAATTAAATGTTTCCATGTTAGTGGGGGTAAAGTTTAAAAGGGTTGTGTTTTATCCCAAAGACAACTGAGGGTAGCTTAAGTAAACAGTATTTAAGAAGGATGAATAAACTGTTATGTGCAGGGCAAATTAGAAATGGAAGACATTTAAGGCAAAGAGAAGTTAAAGGAGGGTGTTGAAATGATCTTGAAGTGTTAAGAGGCTGGATGAAATTCGTTGCAAAATCATTGCCACAGAATACAGGGCAGGGTCACTGACTGGTTGACTCTAGGAGTTGGTGAAGACAACTCAGAGAGAGAAATCTGACAATCCACATTTAGCAAGGCGAAGGAAATCAGAAGCAGTTATTCAGGACGTTAGTTTTTGACTTCCAAGACAGTGTAATTTGACCCTAATGTAGCTCAATCTCTCCCAATTTCATTTTGTTAATCTCTGTAATCTTGCCCCAGAAAAGCCATTTGTACTCAACTCAGAAAATTCTATATTCATATGTCTTCATAAAAGTGCGAAGTTTTAGCAGTGTTTTCAACAACAATATGATGGTTAATATAAGAAAAACTGTTTTAACTTAAAAAGGCATTCCTGTTGCTTTGCAAACTGATGTTTCAATGAATAACTCTTAATTGTGCTCTATTCCTTTATTTTGTTGTTTTTCTGTGTTTTTGTTTTGATGAACCAGCAGAAATAACTGATGGAATACAATGACAGCTTGAAAAGCTTTATCTTAACAAGGTCAGTTATCATTTCACAGTAGATAAAAAAAATAAACAAAAATAATGAGATGATAACATCCTCCTATTAAAATCAGAATTTAAAGACATACTACTGACCCTTTGTTAAGATATTTTACATCACAGAAGTCGTATAGAATGTGCAACTTCAGAAAGCTTGTCATTTTCAACACTTTTCAGAACGAGACTGGCTATTAAATAAATAAGAGACTGAGAGAAATATCCATATGATCAGTATTTCATTTTAATTTCAAAAAAATGTTGATATTTAAATATAGTAATATAACCACTAATTTAAAATATTTTCATGCTCACGTCTAGAGAGTGGAATATAAACCACTTAGGTAACTTGTTTTGTCTTCTTTAAAAGAAATAATGAATTTTTTGATTCGATTACTAAATTATACCTTCTACTTGATTGGCTGTGTGACTTTTTAATTCGTAGGCAAAACCTAACAGAAAAAGAATTGACATTCAATCTGGAGCCACACATTCAAGCTTTGCCACATTCCTCTCACTGGCTTTGTGTAATGCTTATAAGTTGATATCGTCAGCAACTTTAATACTATGGGTCAAAGAAGTGTCTTTATCACAGTTTGGATTTTTCCCTGGGGTACTTGGCAGGGCCACGTTTGGTGTTTCAAACATGCCCGACAGTTTTCTGACTGCTCTCACAGGAGCTTGCGTGGAAACTGCTTTACTTAAAAGCAAATAAAATTAAGTTTTCTCTGCAAAGCCATAGGCCTTGTGTTGAGATAGGACAAAGACCAAATAGACTCTGTTTAGGAATCATGGAGTGTCAGAATCTGACACCATTATTATTAAAGAACATTACTGATTTCTAAAAGGACTTTATGTCATGATGGTTTTAGATGCTAGTTCAAAATATTGATGACTTTTTTCAGATATGCATATTTATCTTATGTGAATCTTTTAGGAATTACCAGAGAGTTGCAAAATAATATGTGGGAGGTAAGGAAAGCACTTGACATAAGAAATTCATATTAGATAAATCCTTTGTCACCAAAGTTGTATATTTAAAACTTAAATTCCTATTATTGTATATGTTTTTATTTTGCCCTCTTTTTAACTTTAAAGCAAGTACATGTATAACAATGCCATTATTTTTAGCCCCAAAATAAATAGAAACAGTTCTAGGACTACACTTTTTATTATGAATCTTACAGTTTACTCAGTAAATGCTTTACATTAATAAAGTTTTTTCTTTAAGAAACTAGAAAATTGTGTTTGGTGTAAAAGTAGATGTTATATCAAAAACATAAGTGATATTCATATAGCAACGCTTTGGCCTTGTGCCATGGACAAGCAGGAGGTGTTTCTGGAACCGTCCTATTGATTTTCACACATTATTTATTAGAAGTGACCACTGCCATTCCCACATAGTGCTAAGTGTGAATATTTGCCATATGCATGTGGCCTAAAGATTGTTTTGTTGTTCACAGAACCATCTATGTCCTTCCATTGAAATATTGTCCTCATCTTAAAAGTAAATGGCACCATTTTATTCAATGATTTTTATCTTGGAATCCTAACCAGATATTTTTTGCATTAAATAGCAAACACTACATTACTTCCAGAGATGTGCTATGGCTTTAAAAAAATTATATCAAACTCTAGTAAATCTTGTTGGCCAAGACTTCAGAAATAACAATGCCATCATATAAATACAGACATTGATGGTTGGTAAAAATTATACCCAATTGCCCAAAGCAATGAATATATTTTAAATAGCTTCTTAGTCTGATTTTTCCAACATATACAGAGATTATTTGTAAGCCTGCAGACATAGTTCATAGAATGTACTACTCAGAATTTGTTTCAAATATACCTCTATTGTGAAGTTTTTAGGAGATAAAATTGCCATGGCAATAAGATATTGTTGATTCAGATTAAATTTGTAATTAAATGGAAAAATCAAAGAATGAAATTCTTTTCAAGATTTCTTCAGATAAAGAAATGAGCAAAATTGGGCTGCGGTACTGTGGATAAACCCAAGGAATACAGAGTCAGGTGAAGCTTGGGTTCAGTCACAGTTCTAATATTAAGTAAATAATCTTTCTAAGAGTTCCCTTTTTTCTCATTTCTCCTTCTTAGGTTTGTAGAAAACATTTAAATCAGTACCATTTCCCAGACCAGCACTGGGTCTACCCCAAGACTATAACCTGCCTGTTATTGGGTAGTTTCCATATAACCAATTGGAAGGAAAATATAAGATCTATTATGAGGACTCTATTCTAAAGAATCATACAGTCTAACTGAGGACATTAAACATTGTCGAGTTATGGAACAATAAGTATAGAAACCTTCTCAAATGTAATTGAGACCAGTTGTTTGATGGTTAATCTATAGAGTTAGTTAAACAGGAGAATCATGGAAAAAAAAAAGATATACAAGTGAAAATTAATTGGCCAGTATTTTGATAGTAATGCAGTGTTTGCTATTTAATCCTTGGCCTATCACTCTATTAACTGCAGTTTCTATACATTGTTTTCTTTGTATAAATCACGATCATAATGAGCCAATTATAATTCTCAATTTCAGTTTATTTAAAGTATAACAAAAACTTGAAGAGATTTGAGTGCAAAAACCTTTCAATTTATTATAATTTATTGTTCTAATTATTTTAACTTTATAATTTCTTCCTCAATTTTGCTTAGCCCGTATATAATTCAACTTAGCTTTTTCTAAACTTTCCAAAACACAACATATTTTTATAGAAACAAAACCACTTTTTCTTAAATCACATAATTGATTTTATTTATGTAATAATAGGTTAAATTGAACACAACCCAAGTACACTGATGAGTGGACAAACACATCTGAATTTTGGTTGACATGGAGTTGAGGCTGCAGATGCACATAGGCATGATAGAAAGCACACTGCTATTTTATAGTGAGGATGTACAGCATCCAACATACTAATTCCATGGAACTCAAAGCAGTGTCTAAGAGGCCAGGAGAGGGGCTCACACCTGTAATCCTAGCATTCTGGGAGGCTGAGGTGGGCAGATCGCTCTAGGTCAGAAGTTCGAGATCAGCCTGAGCAAGAGCGAGACCCCCATCTCTACTAAAAATAGAAAGAATTTAATTGGCCAACTAAAAATATATAGAAAAAATTAGCTGGGCATGGTGGCACATGCCTGTAGTCCTAGCTACTTAGGAGGCAGGGGCAGAAGGATTGCTTGAGCCCAGGAGTTTGAGGTTGCTGTGAGCTAGGCTGACACCACGGCACTCTAGCCCAGGCAACAAAGTGAGACTCTGTCTCAAGAAAATAAATAAAAACCAAAATAATGTCTATTAAAAGTGGTAAATACTGTTTTTGCTCCATGGACTAAGAAGTAATAAGAGTTATGAGAAGGAAGAGAAAATGAGGGAGCTTTGTTGACAGGTGAATTTGTACTCAGCCTTCTAGCTTGGAGATTGAAGCTCCAAGCTAATAAGAGAATAGAGGGTAACCCAGATGAAGACAGAGATCAGAACAGAGATGCAGAGGCGAAAGTGGACATGGTCTGTGTCCTGGCTTAGAAGGAGTGTGCATTGATGAGTGAAGACTAGCGTGTGCTCACGGCTGTAACCTGACTCCAGCCTGCATTCTTCACTGCACTGTCTGCCAGGAAAATCTGGCACCCCACACCGAGAACAAGGACTGGGTGCCTCAGCTAATCCTCAGGTTGATTGGTTCCATAGGGGCTTCAGAACTGAAAGTGACAGAAAAAGTTTTGAATGGAAAGACATGGAGATAAAGCAGGACACTGCTGCTAAGCCTTCCTTCCTCCCATTGTGATAAGAGGAACAAGTGCATTTCCCACATCAATTATGCTATCATTTTCCTGATATCTAAATAAATTTGTCTAGAAAATAAAAGTTTCCACCTCAAATACCTGACCGCAATTTTACATTTCATTCTTTTATTCAACAAAGGCTTAGTATTAATACGTCTTTGCTATATACCAAGCACTTGTTTAAGCATTAAGAATAGTACTGTAAATAAAATAAACAATAATTTCCACTAAAAGCTTACTTATGAGGAGAGGGAAATAAACACATAAGAAATAAAATAATTAAGAAATACATGTTTATGCTTTAATTCTGTCAAACGATAGTAAGTGTTGTGGAGTGCTAGACGTGGGACTAAAGATTCCATTTGAAATATGGTTTCCAGGGAGGTTCTCACCAAATATGAGGACTTGACGATGATGAAGGACACCATCAGATGAATGTTGGAAGGATGAACATTCCAAGTAATGGGCCCAGAAAAGGCAAAGACCTGGGTAGGAGGATGTCAGTCATGTTCAAGAACAGCAAAGAGGTTTCTTGACTAGAGCAGAGTGATTAAAATGGAAAACAGAAAAAGAGTTTGTAGTCGTAAGGCAACAAGATGATTGGACCATGGAGGGTCCTAGAGTCGTTGTAGAGATTTCAATTTTCCGGGGGATGAAAAGGAAGCCACTGAAGGGGTGCTGATTAGAGCCTAATATGGTTCACATTTTCAATTGTCCGCTGGCTACTGAGCTAAGAATTGACTATACGAGCAAGGGTAGAAATAGGTAGCGAGATGCCACTGCAGTCACACCAGAAAGAGATAGGATAACTTGAACAAGTGTGGTAGTGGTGAGAGGAAGTCATATTTTGAAAATATCTTTAAAGTGGAGTTGACAGGATTTGACTTATATTTTGAGTTGACATGGGTTGTGAGTGATATTTTATAGCCTGAGCCAAAAGGAAAATATTCAAGTTCCTATTTGATTAGGTTTAATAAGATGCAAAAGATGGGGGGAAATGGATTAGGGGAAGAAAGAATAGGAGTTTGGTGTGAGGCATATTAAAATGGAGAAATCAAGTGAAGATCTTAGATATCTAAATCTGAGTTTAGGAACTTTGAAAGCATAGAAAATTGGATTATTAACATGTAGCTGGTTTTTGAAGCCATGATATTGGACGAGGTCATTTTAGTTTAATGTATTTCCATATACTATGTTATAGGTATCATACTAGATTCTTTTAACTTTTTTGACAGTAAAAAAATCTTTGATAAATTCCACAAGAATGAGGATTTGACTGACCTGTAGTTCTCAAATGTATGACCTCAGTAGGGTGCATTATTTCATTATATTTAATTCCCTATGAAATTCCAAAATAACAAAATAAGTCCTATAATTATTAACAATATTTTCCAGGTACAACATTCTTAATCAGATAGAATGATATCACTTAATTTCACAGAAACATAGTTTGAAGGCCTAGTGATACCACTATTATATTATAAATTGTGAAGTCATGCTGACTTATATGCAGCAATACAACACACATTTTGATGTAAGTTAATTTGCATGAATCACCTAAATTATGGAAATATAAACTTTCAGAGTGCAGACAGATTTTATTGATTCTGAAATCTTAAGTATGTCAAACTATCATTTAGTAATTCTCAAGGGTCCAACACTGGCAAAACCATATGCTGCAGTGTATGTGCTTCCTGCTTCCTTCCAATTTTTTTCATCATGGTTCATGAGTGAATACTATGAAGGGTAATTAATTTAATTAATGGATCTCAGGGCCATGGACCATGCATTGACATGAATTACCCTGAGAAGAAAGAGCTTGCTCTCACTCTCTCTCTTAGGAAAAAAAAAAAAAAAAGATTTTAGCGACTTCCATCAACTGGCTGAACTAAGCATCAATATATCTTATAATAACATACTGCTAACAAGCCTCAATCATAGAGTATAACAATATCACTTAGGCTTCTATTCACATTGTTCTAGGGCTAATAAAATGGAATATTGTAATCTAGCCCTGAGGAAATTTGCAATAGTCTCATATTTTCTCAGTTAAACCAGAAAATAATTAATTATAGGGAAATGCTAAAAATTGCTCCTGTAGAATCAGCCTGAAAAGTAACTTCCGTTCATCCTCTGTGTATTTTCTGCTTTGTCCTTGGTGACTGCTTTTTGTTACTCTTGTATCAAAGTCCTTTGGCCACTTACTTTTCCTTCCATCTCAACTCAAAAGTCATACTTAGAAAAGAGCACAAGTTTTCATCTTTTTGCATTTACAACTCTATAATTTCTAGCTTATAAGACTGAAAGCTTTATAATTGTGTATATATATATATATGTTTTCATTTATAGTTGTTACCATGCAAAATAGGATTTGAAGGCAGCTAAGCCAAAAGAACATGCAATAAGTTGAATAATGAATACAAAAATAAATTATTGTAAAGAGAAAATAAAAGAAATTATAAAAGATAGATGACCATAATCATTTAGAGAGTAGAGACATCATTCTTTCATCCAATAGCACAGTGTAATTTGTACAAATGCACCCAATGTTACCAGTACATACTTGTTGAAGATGTCATTAATAAATATGATCAATGAAAAACTAGTACAGAAGATTTTTACCCTTCGGGAAATAACTAATAAGTATTATTTACTTAGTTAATATTTAGTTAGTATTGTAAATTTTTAAAAAAAAAAAGATAAAGAAATATATATATTGATCTGACCTACAAACACAGCAGGAAGACACCAAGAGCAACAATTATCACACGTGTATTTCAGCTAAAGTGCATCTACAAAACATAACCATCGGGAGACTTCCTCACACCCACATATCCAACTGCTTATTTGTCATTTCCACCTGGAGATCTCTCAGCTACGTCCATTTAATTCATTACCTCCTCAAATGGGTAACAACATCCAAGACAGAGAACTGTGAGGAGACATTCTAGTCTCTGCCCTTTCCCATGTCTCTGATTCAATTAAAAGGGCCAAACAAAGGCAGTGAACGGACACCAACTTTGTGTCTGGGGGCATTTAGATTTAACCTCATTCCATAATTTAAAATCTGTGTGGCCTTCATGAAGTTACCTACCCCCTCTTAACATCAATTTATGGAGATAAAGAAGTTTTCCAAAATTAATTATGGTGAGGATTAAAATGGCATGTTTGGTACATCATGAGCCCTCCATAAGGAGTTGCTATCATTGTTATTCAAATTAGTCCACAAGCCTGTTACTTCTATTTCCTTTTCGATCTTTTATTTTACCTTGATTCTTGCCACTGAATGCCCCAACCGAATCTCTCTTCCTCTGTCACCTTTTATGAAATCTACCCCCCTCCTCTCCCTCCTTACCTTCCTCCAACCCCCACCCCCATAATCCAGCTTCTATACTATTATCAGGGATGTGGTTCTGAAATGAAAATCTTACCATATCGCACCTTATAAAAACCTTCATGCCACACACTTGTCTCGTGAGAAAATCTAAAGTCCTTAGCTTCAGATTGCCCATAACCATGTATGATCTGACTCCTGCCCTAAGGAAGAGTCCCAAGTCTCAGTTCTCTCCACCAAATACTTCACTGTTTTTACTGAACAACTTGAATCTACTTTCATCTCTTCAAACCCATCATATTGTTTCCTTACTCCTTAACTTCGCACACAATATTCCTGCCATGAAGAATAACATTCTCTATGTTGGCCTGGAAAATTCTGCTATTCCTTTTAGGACTGAATTCAGTCTTCACTTCTCTATGAGTGACTGTTTTCAGATAAATGGACTGTATCTTATTTTGTGGTATCACAGTCCATCAGGCAGTCTTCCGATGTCCAGTATAACAGTATATGATATTTGTTGTTTATTTGTCTATTTCCCCTGCTGGATTTGACAAACTTGAAGGCATTGTTGTAATCATTTTGTATCCCCAGCGGCTAGCATCCTGTGCACCCATTTGTGTTTTGAATGACTGAATGAATGAATGAATGCTGAGAAAGCAACAATTCATATTTTGTTTCTTCCTCTTGTACTACATTATAAACAGACTGTTTGATTCCACTGAAGATTTCAGTTCATGTTCTTTCTGCTATCATTGTTGTTGTTGTATGTGTTAGCCAAAAGCTCTCTGTTCCTTCCAAAAATTTCCTTTGTGGTAGCAATAAATTCAGTGTCTTCTGGAAGCAACATTGTGTTTTCTCTTTCTCTCTTTCTCCCTTTTGCCTATTGCTACTTTACAAAGAGTATGTGTTTATGATTTATAGATTAATTTGTTATAGTCCTTGTAATAGGAGCCCTGTTATTTCTTCATAAGTGATTATGATAAAATATTCATACTTGCTTACATTTTGTGAAGATCTAAATGTATTATTATAATCTTATTTTATGCAGAAATATAGATGAAAGGATTTTCTTTTACTGTTTTTAATGTAAAGCTTCTAAATTAAATATATAAAAGTGTTCATCTAGAAGATAATGGAATCATAAGCAAAGCACAGGAAAGGGCTTACAAAGAGCAAATTACAACTAACAAATGTTGGTTTTATTGCAATAGAATTACTGAATTAATACATGATGAAACAAAAGATCTATAACAAGTTTAGATGTCAGTAATTTATTGTATGCAGATTGTATAAATTTTACCTATGAAATTCTATCAAATTGTTTATATTTCAAGAAATTTTCAATTTATTCATGTTAAACACACAAAAGTTAATTATAAATGAAATATAAACTGAATGGAAAGCACTGGTATTTCATAGCTTTCTGGGAAGCATAAAGGAGTAGGGATAATACTAAAACACAAGACATGAGACAAAGCACTTCTTCACCTGTCTCCATGTTCCCAAGGGAGGACAGAAGAAACAGGGCCAAGAATGGAGACATTAAGACAAAACTCAGTGTAGTCCAGGGAGTTACAAATCTGAGGTGTGAGATAAAAATCTGGCTCTGGGAATTTTGACTGACGCTGAATTGACGTGTTTAGACAAGAACAGTCATATACAAAGTGGGTAAATTTGGATCTCCAGGGATGGTGATCCAAATCTTTCTACCTAGAAAGATAGGTGAAGTCCAGCCCTAGGACAAAAGGAATGACAAGAGTCATTGATCAGAAAAAGAAAGTGGTGAAAACAACAAGAAAAACAAAATGTGGACTAGAACGTGGAGGAGAAGAAATCATAAAGATCCAGACCAAATGATTTTCCAGTCTATTCCTTGGAAATGTAGATTATAAAGAAACCTGGAAGATCATGCTACTTCTAGGCCCAGCATTCTGTCTTTTTCCATGACTTAGGACACCACTCCTGGAGAAATAGAACACAATATTTTATTTTTCTAATCTCATTGTCAATTTAAAGGTTTACTACTCATGGCCTGCTGGAATGAAATTTATTGGTTCCATGAATGAGTGAGATTGGACCTGCTAGAGGCCTTTAATTATTATGTAGGTATCAGAAAAGATGAGGATGGATGTGGATGTTATTTAAATAAAGTGTTACAAATAATTCATAAACACCCATATACTTTTTCCTATTTTATAGTTAAATATATTAATAGTGTATTTCACTATTGTCATTGAAATGAAAGACCATGTCAGTTCTTGGACACAATCACTGTATATTCTTCTTAATAAGACATGGTAGTAGCCACATATATCTTTTAATTAACAGACTTTACTTTTTGGACTTTTTAGGTTTAAAGAGAAAAAATGAATGAAAATTACAATGAGTTCCCATAGACTCTCTCATGTCACCACCATTTCCCTTATTTTTAACATTAGTTTGTTACATTTGTAACAACTGAAAATTTGTTACAACTGACAAGCCAATCTTAATAAATAATTATTATCTAAAGTCCATTGTTACATTAGGGTTCACTTTTTGTGGTGCCCATGCTATGGGTTTTAGCAAATGTATAATGAGATGTACCCACAATCACAATTTTATACAGAATAATAGTTTCACTGCCCTAAAAGAGCCCTGTGGAAATGCAAATTAAAATCACAGTAAGATACCACCTTACACAGTCAGAATGGCCATTATTAAAAAGTCAAGAAACAATCTGATGTTGGCTTTGATGCTATGAAAAGGGAACCATTATACATTGGTTCCCTTGGTTGGTGGGAGTGTAAACTGGTATAGCCTCTATGGAAAACAATATGGAGATTCCTCAAAGAATTAAAAGTAGACCTACCATTCAATCCAACAATTCTGCTACCCAAAGGAAATGAAGGCATTTTATCAAAAAGACACTTGCACTCAAATGTTTATTGCAGCACAATTCACAATTGCAAAGATGTGGAATCAACCTAAGTACCCATCAACTGATGAATGGTTAAAGAAATGTGGTTTATATATACCATGGAATACTACTCAGCCATAAAAAGGAATGAAATAATGTCTTTTGCAGCAACTTGTATGGAACTAGAGATCACTATCCTAAGTAAAGTATCTTAGGATTGGAAAAACCACATATTCTTACTTATAAGTGGAAGCTAAACGAAGGGTATATAGTCATAAATTGTTGTAACGAAAATTGAAAACTAAAAAGGGGAAGGGTGGGGAAGGAATGAAGGATAAATATCTACCTATTAAGTACAGTGTACCCTATTGTAGTGACAGGCACACTAAAAGCCTTAACTTCAGCATTATACAATTCATCTACGTAACAACAAATACCAGTGCCCCTTCCATTTTTTGAACTAAAAAAAGGATAATTTCTAAAATAAAAATTTTAAAAACCCTGTGCTCTAGCCATTTATTCCTCCTTTCTATCCTCCCCAGTAACCCCTGGAAATGACTGATCATTTCACCATCTCTAATTTTGTCTTTTCTAAAACATCATATAGTTGAACCATGCTGTGTGTAACCTTTTCAGATTGACTTCTTTCCCTCAGCAATATGCATTTAAGGTGCTTCTATGCCTTTTTGTGGCTTGATAGCTTTTCTTTAAATAGCTCTGAATAATATTCCATTGTATAGATATACTGTAGTTTGTTTATCAATTTTCCTATTGAGGGATATCTTGGTGGCTTCTGTTTTGGTAATTATGAAGAAAGCTGTTGTAAACAATTTTGTGCATGTTTTTGTGTAGGCATAAGTGAAAACTTATTATTTCTGACAAATCTAACATATATGGTCATTGATTTTAATAAAATATTTAATTTATTGGCATTTAATCTTTTGCATAAATACCAAGGAGCACAATTGTGGAGTCATATGCTGAGAGTGTGCTCATTTTGTCAGCATTTGGTATTGTCAATATTTTGGATGTTGGCCATTCTAATAAGTATATAGTGGCATCTCATTATTTTAATTTACAATGCCCTAATGCCATATGATATTGAGCATGCTGTCATATGCTCATTTACCATTAGCCATATTTTGCCATCACTAACTTTCCTTTTTGTTTCCATTGCCAGCGAGATCCAATTTTTTAAAATGGGAACTAAACCTGCACCAGTTACTGCATTTTTTCCTATATATTTGTAATGAGGTCTGATATCTGATAAGGCAAGTCCCACCCTCTGCATTTTAAAAATTAACCTAGTTTTATGTGAAAATTTAGTATTCTATGCACATTCTAGAATTAAATGTTTTATTAAAACAAATGGCCATATTAAATTTGTCAGGAAAAATTATATAATTCAATATTAAATTTATCATATCCATTAACATGACATAGTTCTCCATTTATTAGGGTTCTCTTTTAAATGAATTTCAAAAATTTCCTCTATAGATTAGGTTTTCCCTAGGTTAACTATGAGATAGCCAGTAGTATCTCAGTTTTCATTACAGTTTTACATCTTCAATTCAATTATCGCTGAGGAGGAAGAACATCTTGTGTGTGTGTGTGTTTGGTTGTTCATCACTTATCAACAGCCTTACTGAATTTGTTTACAAGTTCTGATTGCTTTGTGTTGTTGATTGAGCTTTTCTATGGATGATCATAGCATTTGCAAGTGATGATAGCTCTGTCTTTTCCTTCCAAGAGTTTATACCTTAATTTTTTTTTTTGTCTTATGGTATTGGTCAAGCTTTCCAATACTATGCCAAACAGAAGTGATAATGATGATCATTATATATTTTACCTAAATTAAGAGAAATATATCCAAAATACCTCCATTAATACATACTATAGACTTTTTTGTTTTGTAAATTGGCTTTTGGTTTTTTTTGTTTTGTTTTTTTTCTTTTTATTAGAGACAGAGTCTTACTTGCTCAGGCTGATCTCAAACACCTGAGCTTAAGGGATCCTCCCGCCTTGGCCTCTTAGAGTGCTAGGATCACAGGCATGAGCCACCATGCCCAGCCCTATAGACCTTTGATAAAAAGGGCCTATAAAGTTCAAGAAGTTCCCTCTATTCTAAATTTCATGTGCTTTTTAAAAAAATAAATACTGAATTTTTTCAAGTATGTTTCTTCTTCCACTGTGATGTTGCTTATTTTTTCTATTATAGTCTATGAAATTAAAAAATTAAATTAGAGAAATTGTTTTTAAAAATTATTTTGATGAATAAATAAAGGAAATAAATCACATGAAGAAATGACATTGAAGCTAAAATACTTATTATGTTGTAGTTTTCTTCATGAACCATCAAATATATTACTTCCTTCTCCAAATCAACTCTAACATCTATTGAATCTCAGTTGTGTGGAAATTACCTACCCTAAACTCACCCCTGTTTGTAAAAAAAATTTACAATTAATAAAGAATTTTAAAAATTCAGATATGTGTAGTAAAACGTTAACTATTTAGAAATTAGTTTCCCAGGATTCTTCAGGGTCTGAAATGATTCTGAATCTTGAAATATCTGCAGGACAAGGGAAATGTGTGGTAATAAAGGAGCCCCAAATACTTGCAGCATTGTATCAGAACAGTAACGTTGATATAACTAGACATAAGAGCTATTAAATATCACAGACTTCAATCAGTTGAACGAATGTGAGAAAGGAGGAAGAAATTCTCTGTATCGCACAATATCTAGGTCATTTCCTGTATACTTCAAATATCCTAAATGTCTTCATTCTCCTTTATCTCATAATCCACATTCTAGCACTCTGTTTTAGAAATGCTGGAGAACAGGCGAAAAAGTGATAAATGACTTGGCATATCAGAGACATCTAAAAACTGAGTCATGGAGAGAGGAAATACTAGAGAAAATAAAAGCTAATTCCAAATTCAGAATTCAGAAAAGATCCAGAAATAAAGGCCTAAGATGCATGTCAAATGTTAGGGGACAGGATAGGACTGAAATGTTAAGCCTTTCCAATCCCCTCTCATTTCAGAGATGTTGCAGATAACTACTTTTTCTCTACTGTGATCAGAGACAGGAAGTGTACTCTCTGGAGGAACTGAATGAAAGGGTTGCACATCTCACAGAATGCCAACCACTAATCTACCTGCCTCACTATGGCATGGTCCTGAGATGTCTGCATTCTCCTCTTTTTTTAAAACTTTTAACAACAGAAATCCACAGGGTTGAGTCCCCGAGTATCTTTTATCCTTTCTACACTAACATCCTGAATGATCTTTTCCAGTGTGTGAATTTAAATCCATATGCATGCTGATGACATAGCTCTATGCCTCTGAAATTTTGATTTTTCTATCCAAGTTTTTATTTAGACATGTCTATCAGATTGTCTAATTAACATGAAACCCTTGAATGTCCAAAGTGAATTCTACTCTTTTCCTTTTCTCCCTGAAAATTCTGCTTGGTTCATATTCTTCTCAAACTCAATTAGTGATCATTCCATCCTTTTTGATCTTCTAACCAAAAATCTTGGATACATCCTTGACTAATCCCATGATCAGCCAGATGACTAAAAGAATCCATCGGGAAATCCTCTTCATTCTATTTCGAAATGTAAGTAGAAGCTAGTCATTATTCATCACCTTCTCTGCTACCTCCTTAGCCCAAGCCTCCATCTTCTCTTCTGGATTATTGCAATAGTGCCCATCATCTATTCTGTCTACTCCCAATAGGGCAACCACAGTTATAGTTAGGAATGCACATCATTTCTCCATGTTTAAAATTCCCATAGTTCTCCATCTCTTTCAGATGAAAAGCTTACCAATGTCCTGCAAAAGTAACTCTACATGTTCTCAGCTCCCTCCCACCCCTGTGACTTCTCCCTTGTTCTCTCTATCTAGTACCGCTGGTCTCCTTGACCACACCCGACATATTTCACTTGAGATATTCACACTGGTTTCTTCACTGACCTGCCTGTAAGACTCTCCTATCATGTGTCAACATGGCTCATATTCTTACCTTTTTCAGTTCTCACTCAAATGTCAATTGTTCAGTGAGACCTGCCTATTTTAAATCTCAATTTTCTCTCCACCCTTATGCTCCCTGCCCCTGCACCTTGCTTATTTTTTATAGGACTTATCACTTTCTAGTGTACTATGTCATCTATTTCTACTTTTCTTTAATAATAAGTAAGCTCCATGAGCACAAAGAACTTTATCAATTTTGTGTAATGCCATAACCCCAGAACTGACAATAATACCTGTCATGGAATAGGAACTCAATATTTTTTTTAATAGTGTTTTTTTAAATTTTTTGAGACAGGATCTCACTCTGTTGCCCAGGCTAGAGTGCAGTGATGTCATCATAGCTTACTGTAACCTCAGACTCATGGGCTCAAGCAATACTCTTGCCTCAGCCTCCTAAGTAGCTGGGACTACAGGTGCACACCACCATACCTGGTAAATTTTTAAATTTTTTGTAGAGATGGGGGTCTCACGCTTGCTCAGGTTTGTCTTGAATTCCTGACGTCAAGCAATCCTCCTGCCTCACCCTCCCAAAGTGCTAGGATCACAGGCTTGAGCTGCCATGCCCAGCCGGGACTCAATATTGTTAAAAGAATAAATTAATTAAAGTTGAGAATATGTACATGTGTCTGTTGGGACCTAGGCTAGGGAATATGAAAGCTCAATTATCATCTTCAGCTGTAGGAAAGATAATAGATAATATATAATACTAGAAATTAAGAAATAATTATGTAAATAGGCTATTAGAAACAGAAAGATAAATATCTCTTCAAAAAAGCTATATTATGTTTGCCTCCAGAAGGATAGTTTTTATTTATTTGTTTTATAGAACTCTTTGAATCTTTGAATCTTTAAACCATTTATTTTAATTACCTGATAAAAATTTTAAGGATAGAAAAGAACTATTTATATACAAATTCATTAAAATAATGTATTAAGAATGTTTAAAGAATTTATAAACAAATATTTATTTTATAATATTTATAAAATATTATTTATAACTTTATCAGCAAATTTATATTCTTTATTTACAAAGAATATAAATACTTATATATGTTTTTATTCAGAGTTTTCAGTCATATGTTATTAATTTGGGGAAAAGTATACGGAGGATACAAAGTAGATTTTAATTAATTGGTTTTTTTCTCAGTAAGTTTTAATGTAATTCTGGAAATATCAATTTACAAATAAAGAACTAAAATAGATATTTGAGACTAAGCAAATCACCTAGGATTGTACACCGTTCTTACATACCTGGGAATTTGTTTAACATGTTTTTAGAGCTTTGAGGTTCTTAGTTTATTCTTTACCTCTTCTGTTAAATACCATTGTTCCATGAAAGTAATAAAATGTATGTTTGGAACATAATCCTTGATGACATTATACTCTAATAATTCCCTTAGTTGAAAAAAATGTGTAAAAATTTAGACTATGTAATAAATAGTATTATTATACCATATACAGGTGACCCTGGATGGATGACACATTGAGTAGTGTGCCTCACATCAGTATTGGAAGTTTACATTTCCAATTACATTTAAAATGTTGGAGTAAACAAAGAAAGAAATGCTTTGCTTAAATTTCAATTTGCAAAGTCTCTTCTAAAAGTCTGTGTTCTAAAAATTACCCTTTATCCCCAAGGCAATAAACAGAAAAACTAATAAAGAATTACAGTAAAGTTAGGTATTAGTAAGACTTGTTGGTTAGACCATTATGAACACTGAAGTTGCATAATATTAAAGAATTTCCATGAATATATATTGACTAGTAATGCAGAATAGGTTTTTATGATTCTCCAACCAAAACAGTTCAAAAGGGAATTTACCTCTAGGTATTTAGTTAAACTTTTTGAAGATTATTTTCCCAAATTGTAAAATTACAAGAAATAAAATTCCTTCAAGAATGTATGATTTAAAAATTCATCAAGTTAAATTATTCTTTATGTATGATTCCTTTTTCAGAGTCACAAAACCATTAACATGTGAAATACCACAAATTATAACCTATTGGATACTGTGGTTTGGTTTAAGAAAAACGAGGAAGAAATCCACTTATGGTGGAACTTTTCTTATACTTTTTAATCTTAAGCATCAATTTCGCATTATTGGACATAGATAATAAGAGTTTTGTATATTCAAATGTTTCACTTAAAAGTTTTTTAATATATGTGTGAATACATATGTGTGTATATATATATATATATAAATATTATGTACTAATGAGCATTTAAAGATCTTGATGTGTTGGGTCTTTATTAAGAAGGGCACTTAGTCTGCAAATATGGATTGTACCAGAATTGATATTATCCCTAAAAATCCAGTGATTGTTTTTACTCTGATTAAATTGAGAACATGAGAAATAATCTCATATATCTCTAGTGGTCAGTTTTTTGGCTTGCCAACAAGCTCCACCTAATATCTTATAACTAACTTTAAAGAACTTTTGTTTGACCATTCATTCAAATAAGTTTTGAATTTAGTGTAGTAAGATAAATAATGTATTATTTCCAGTGAGGTTCTATATTCTAACTTTGATTTCTATTGACAATTCATCTACTGCTCTTTTGTCAAGGAAGGTTAATATGCAGTTAACAAAGGCTAAATAAGATATGAATTTCATTCTGAATAAGTTTTTATAGGGCAGTGCTATCTGATACAGAAATCATTAGCCTCAGGTGACTATGAAGCGTATGAAATCTAGCTACCCCATATTGAAATATACCATGATAATAATAATACACAGCAGAATTTGAAGACAGAGTGCAAAAAAATAAGAAAATAAAAATTTTATTGATAATTTTATTATATGTTGAAATAGTATTTCTATATATTGGATAAAATAAATATGTAATATCATAATAAATTTCACCTACTACTTTTCCTTTTTAATGTTGTATTAATATTTAAAAACTTAAAATTATATATATAACTTGCATTTTTGGCCATATGTTTATATTGGATAGTGCTATAAAAAGTTATTGTTTTAAACTTCCCTCTTTCTCATATTAAATAATATCAGACAGCTAGATTACAAGTTTTTAGAAGGCAATAAAAAAACCCCTTATTTATAATGTATTCCCCTACTCTGTTCAAGTACCCAGCCTAGAAATACTCCATCACCAAATATTAATATAATAAACAATATCTAATTAAGTGAATAGAAAACTAGTTCCTTTCATGTAATCTTTTCTTTACTGTACAATTGAATTATTTACCATACCTGTAGGGAACCAACATTTTACAAAATGTCTTGCACATAATCAGTTATATAAAATCCACAAATTAAAAATAATTCAAGTTGTATATAAATTTAATATAAACAAGGCTTAACCTCATTTTTGTTCTACCTTAGAGGTGACTCTATCTAGAGTGCTATGAAAACATATTGGCCTGATGATCTGACTTAAAGTGGGTCATTGACTGGCTTATAGGAGGATTTTTCCACCATAAAAAAATTCTCATAAGATAGTAGCAGTGTTGGGAAATAAGGGTGAAACAAAGGCTGCAAAAGTTATGCAGCCAGCTCCCACACTTAGATTCCATGTTGTCCAAATTTGGTGGTTCCCTGCTTACTGCCTACAGCCATCGAATGACCTTCAGACAGCCCTTACTCTGACTGCTCCTGTACTTTCTGTCAAGAGATTTGAATCGCCAATATATGTCCCCTACTTCCAGGATGGTATTAGCCTCCCCCTGGCAATGGAACACTCACTAATATTCTTCTCTAAATTATCAGCACAAATTGAAACATTCACACAGCACATTATAAAGCAATTTAATTCATCTGTATACACTAGAGCTAATTTCTCTTTCACTCTTACAAAGTGAATTTTTGTGTCCCCACAAAATTCATATGTTGAAATCCTAATCCCTAATGTGATGTTTTTTGGTGGTAGAGCCTTTAGGAGGTAATTAGTCACTGCCATGAAAGTAGGATCTCTATGATGGGGGTAGGTGGGGAGAAAAAGATGTGAGAGCTTTCTCTCTCTGCATGCACCCACCAAGGAAAGACCAGGTGAGGACATAGCCAGGAAGAGGGTCTTCACCAAGAACCTGACTGTGCTGACACTCAGATCTTGGACTTCCAGCCTCCAGAACTGTGAGAAATACTTGGATGTTGTTTAAGCCACACACTCTATTTTGTTTCATTATAGCAGACTGAACTGACTGAAACATGCACTTTCCACCTCATCCTACTACTCTGCTACCTTGAAATGCCCATATTTGTACATTTCATTCACCAAAGCCCAAGACGTAAACAGAAGTCCTTTAGTGCTGAATAATGAAAGCTGATCCTACCAGGGAAGAAATGCACCCTGACTGTCCACTGGCCCCTTTAGTATGATGCGGACTCACCTCAATGAGCCTCTGTTTGCTGGTCTTACAGAATCTGTTTTCCCTGCTTTTTTTTTTTTTCTGACTACCCTTAACTAGCTTGACAGCCAACAGAGCAAATATAATAAGAGAGTCCAGCTGAATAGCAGATTTGCTATGTGGCAGTGTATAAACAGCAGGTTACTGAGTTTAATTGAGAAACACAGCCAGTGTTCCCATGTAATCATAGTAGGAGAAACACTTTATCATTATTTAGAATGCAAGTTGTTCTTCTTTTTTGTATATGCATAGGTGCTAAGCTAAGGAACTATATTTCATCCAAGACAGGCCAGCCAGTTTCTGATGAAAACATTTTCAATTTATCTCAACTTGGGCTACAATCCTCCAAAATATACAGCATATCTTCTTTGAAAGATTAATAGCGATGGCCAGAGCTGAGATCCGGTAGCAGTGGAAATGTGATTGGAAGGCTATTGCTTGGTTGGATCTCTGATCCTTGTCCTGGAAGTTCATTGAATTAGATTTTTGGCAGAGTCAATGAGCCAACAAATGACAGTCAGATCACAGGTCTTAAAACATCATGGATGTGGATGACCAAGTGTTGCAAGAAAAGACCAGCTAAAGGAATAATAGAGTTCTGGAAGTTCATGAGCAAGGCAGGAAACATAACATTTCCAAAGGTGGAATGAAGATATGGTCATGGGCACATCATGTTAAGTACATATTTATAAAATATTTATTTCTAATTTATAACACAGATGAAATTTGCATCAGAAATACCATACTCACATTGTTGTTTTATTTTTTAAATAACTTTAAATAAAAAAGATATAAAACAAATTTTTTCCAATATGGCCATTAGGTGAATTAAGAATAAGCTACTTGCAATTCATAGCTTTCCAAGTTCATAGAACATTTTTCCATCATTTATCAGCGCTCATACTTTTTGACACAGCAGTGTTTTTTAAGTTATACTCAAAAGTTACAATGACAAAATTCTTATCCTTTTAATAAGTTTCTTCTAAACTATATACCCTCTACCGCTTCAGATAGAGTACTAAGTGCACTTAGGTGTTCAAAATGTATTTTATGATTGTAATCTTTGGTAATAGAAGTGATTCTCCATTCTACTACAGATATAAACACCATAAGAAAAGACATACTTCAACTGATAAGTCAAAAGTCCTTGTTGGACTTTTCATGATAGTGTTTATGACAGCAACAGCTCTAATTTATCGGTAGTGCTAAAAGTGTTATAAAGAAAATGTACCGAGTGAAAGTTTGATAGTGCAGTTGGAAAAAAATCATGGAGACATATGTAAGGTTAGGGGTAAGAGATATTATTAGAAAGTTTACCAAGTGTGAAACTGTCTTTGAAATACTCACTACAAAATATGTTAAAATCTCAGAGATATGAATGACCGTGATTGACATGTGCCCACAAGCAGCACCTTAGCTGTCTATGGAAACACCCTCTTAAGATAATGGGTCACATCAACATAACATTCATGTCCACAGAAGACTTAGTATATTACCCTCTTTTACTGTATTAGCAACCTTAAATCTTGATGATTTATAACAACAGGCATTTATTTTTTACTTATGTTATACTATATGCCAGTCCTGATGGGTCAGCAAGTATTGCTCTGCCTGTTGTGTCTTCTCATTCCTGGACCTTCATTGGCAGTGAGAAAAGACTGATAGGAGGGGAAGTGTGGATGTCACTGAAAACTGCTGCTCAAAACTAGTATTCTATCACTTTTTCTCACATTCTACTGGCCCACATCAGCAGAATGGCCAAGGCTGATAATGGAGTGGAAATATATACTCCACCTTCCATAAGGCATTTGAAATCACATAGCAATGGGCAGAAATATATACTCCTCTTTTAAGGAAGTCCTCCTACAATTGGGAAAAATAATGTCATCTGCCAAAGAAAGTGTTTTAAATGCAGAATAACAAACCCCCCAGTACTTTGGTCCTGGCCATAGCTCCTCTTGTTTTAAATGGATGCCATAGCTTACGAGTACTTCCATAGACAAAGATTTCTACAAAGATTGAATGTGTTCAATGAGGATGAAATCTCAGTGGCATTCAAATTATGCCAGGTCTTTCTGGTGACTTCCACTCAGAGCAACTGGAAGAATACCACTGTGGGGAAAAAGACACTGGGGAAGAAAAAGTCTCTAGCTTTCACATAGACTTCCAGAATAATTCCAAAGACTTCAATTTCCACAATAGTCAAGAGTCATACATAATCCCATCATAGTTTTATACAGAGGACACAACAGCTGTTGATTTATGGTAATTATCTCTGTAAATGATTTAAAATATTACATGTATCAGAAAGGAAATTGTGAAACTCAAACATGTCGGTATTATTTGCTAAAAAAAAAAAAAAAAAAAAAAAAAAAGACAGAAAATAGATACTGAACTTACTAATGTCCTTGGAACTGCCCCGGGATGATTTGTCATTTTACAGGGATGAAGAAGAGTAACAATTCAAAGAAATGGAGCTAGGAGAAAAAGTATTGGGCAATCATACGACGCCATCAGAATTTCAAAAAAGACTATAGAATAATACTTGATTACACTTTTAAATGTATTACACAGTAGAGAATAGAACAAGTTATAATACATAGAGAAGTCTACATGTTATTCTACTATTTGCATTTTAAACTACAAGTTGATGTTCTGTATTGGATTTTAAGCAATTAGGGCAGAATCGCAAGTTTTAGCATACATAGAAACCACTTGGGGAGCTTATTTAAAACACTTATTCCCCAGAATTCCCCAGGCTCTAGTCCAGAGATGCTACTTCAGCAAAACTGGTAGGGTTGATTATGTAAGTTTTAATAAGCTCTTGGAGATTCTGATGAAAGTGGTCAGGGATCAAGCTTTGAGAAACAGTGAGCCATAGAAGCAAACAACAGAAACTTTAAATATTCTTTAGATGAACACCTAATGATATCCCAGAAAAAGTTATTTTTATATCATAATGATGAATTTTTTAAAAATATAGACTGACTAATGAGACAATTTGCATGTTTCTTTTTTTCTGTTGTTTTGATATTCTTTTAAATCAGTCTGCATTATGAAAGTTACTAATTATGCTCTAATCAAAAGCATGTAATGTACTTAAAAATATACATTGGGTTTGGGGCATTATTCATGCAATCCAATTTCTTAAGAGTAATTTTATATATGAATGTTAAATTCATTTGTGTTATATAGAAGGTGAGAATTATAAAATAACAGAATGCTCTGACATAAAAAAGAAATATATCAAATCCCAAAAGTTGCAAGTAAAAGTTGTCTTTGTCAATAATGGCACCATTACATGCATAACATTTTGCTACATGAACTTACTTATTAAAAATTTAGGTTAATATGGTTCCAACAGTCCACAAAACTTTGAAATAATATGAATGAATTTTAAATTTCATCAAAACACTTGCCTTGATGAGGCACTCTGTCATGGCTGGATGGTAAACTCAAGCATTATTTGTATTTATGGTAGGAAATGTTTATCATTTAAAAATTTATTCCCATCTCTACAATTTTATTTTTATTTCCTAGGTGAACATTCAATAGATAAATCTGCAATTACAGTTGGAGACTTTAATAACCCTGTCTCTAGGATTTATAGAACTATCAGAAAGAAAATCATCAAGGGTATGGAAGAATAAAAATCACCATCAAGCAAGAGGCTCTAACCAATCAATTGAACACTCTACTCCCAAATAGCAGAACACATGTTCTTTTCAGGAACCCACAGAATATATTCAAACATAGTTCAAATCTTGGGACCTAAAATGAATCTCAGCAAATTTAGAGGAATCAAAATCATATAGAATATATTCTCAGACCACAATGGAATCAAATTAAAAAACAATAGCAGAAAGATAACAGGAAAATCCCCAACTAAAAAATATCCTTCTTGTGAACTGTGGGTGAAAGGGGAAGTCTCAAGGGAAACTTTTTAAAAAATTACATTGAACTGAATAAAACCAAAAATGTAACATATCAAAATTATGGCACATTGCTTTCCTTGAGAGAGAAATTTATAGAACTAAATGTTTGGGTTAGACAAAAGGGGAGACTCAACTGACCTGAACTCCCACCTCAAGGACCTAGAAAAGCAAAATAAACCCCGACCAAAGCATGCAGAATAAAAGCAAATATTAATAAAATATAAAACAAAAAGTAGAGAAAATAAAGTTTAAAAACAGATGTTTGTAAAGATGAACAAAATTGACAAGCCACTAGCAAGACTGACAAAGAAAGAAAAGAGAGGAGACTCAAATAATCAATATTAGGAACGAAATGTGACATCACTACAGACCTTGCAGGCATCCAGAGGATGCTAGGAATAGTAAAAAAATACTGGGAACAATTCTACCAACATAAATTTGATAACTTAGGTGGAATAGACCAATTCCTCAAAAGCACAAACTGCTGCATCTAACCCAAAATGAAATAGATAATTCAAATCCCCTGAGAAAGAAAATTTATTTTGTAATTGAGACATCCCTCCTGAAACAACTTCAGATTCATTTTCACTGGAGAATTTTATCAAATGTTTAAAGAAGAATTAACATCATTTCTATACAAACTGTTCCAGAAAATAGAAGAGAATATAACTCTTTGCAATTCATTTTATGAAGTTAAAATTACCCTGATACCAAAGCCAGAAAAAGACAGTACAAAAAACTAAAACAAAAACAAACTACAGATCAATGCCCCTCAAAAACCTATATTGTCATATAAATTTCAGCAATATACAAAAAACTTATATGTATAACCAAAGGAGTTTTTCCAGAAATAGAAGATTGGTTTGTTATTTTAAAATATATGAATACAATCCACCACATTTGAATTAAGAAGAATCATATGATCATGTCAATTAATACAGAAAAAGAATTTGACAAAATTTACAACCCATTCATGATAGATACTCTCCTGAAAATAGGGAAGAACTTCTTCAGATTGATGAAGAACACCTAGAAAAAAATAAATCACAGGTAATGTTAGACATAATGATGAAAGACTGACTGATTTCCCCTTAAGATCAAAAGACAGGTATGTTCATTCTAATCACTGCTGTTCACCATTAGTACTATGAGTTCTTGTCAGTATAATGAAACAAGAAAAGGAAATACAAAGCTTACGAATTATAAAGAAAAAAATAAAACTGTTCCTATCTGCAGATGGCATGATTGATTACCTACATAGAAAACCAGATGGATTCTATTTTGAATAACTACTAGAACTAATAAGTGACTTTAGCAACAAGATTGACATATCAAAATCAATTGAATTTCCACATACTAGTAGTAGATACCAGGACACCAAAATTAAAAAACATAATATCATTTATGATTGATCAAAAAATGAAATATTAACAAAACGTGCAAGATTTGTATTATAAAAAACTAAAAATTGCTGACAAATAAAATCAAAGAAGATATAAATAAAATAAGAGACATATCCTATTTATGGGTTGAAAATCTCAACACCATGAAGATGTCAATTCTCTATAAATTGATATAGAATTTTAATACAATTTTTATCAAATCTCAACAAGATTTTTATAAATATAAGCAAGATTGCTTTGAAATGTATATGGAAAGGCAAAATAACTAGACTAGCTAGAACATTTTTGAAAAAGAACAAGGATATAAGACAAATTAATCTATCTGATTTGAAGACATATATAGCTATAGTAATGAAGATGTGTGCTATTTGACAGGCATAGATCAATGAAACATTTTAGACAATCCAGATATAGACCCACACAAATATGGCCAACTAATTTCTTACAAAGGTGCAAAAGCAATGCAATGTAGGAATAATAGTTGTTTCTAAAACTAGTGCTAGAGTAATTGGATATCCATAGACAGAAAAAAAAAAAAAAAACCTTGAGCTTCAGACTTCATATAAAAATCAACTCAAAATGGTGACAAACTTAAACGCAAAAGGAAAATCCATAAGACTTTTAGGAAAGGACAGTAACATCTTTGGTATTTAAACACAGTTGTTAGTCTTCATACCAAAACAATGATCCATAAAAGAAAACTGATAAATTATGTTTCCTCAAAATCAAAATTGCTCTGTGAAAGACCTTGTTATTTGGATGAAAAGGAAAGCTACTGACTGGAAAAAAATATTTGCAAACCACATATTTAGACTGAATTAGTGCCCTTCCCAAATTTATGTGTTGAAGTCCTAATCTCTAGTAGATCAAAATGTGACTGATTTTTATGAGATAGGGCCTGTGAAGAGGTAATTAAGCTAAAATGAAGTCCTAGGAATAAGCCTTGATCCAATATGACTGGTTTCCTTATAAGAAGAAAAGATAAAGGACACACACACACACACACACACACACACACGGAAGACCATGTGAACACAAAGAAAAAAGACAGCCATCTAAAAACCAAGGAGAAAGATCCTCAAAAGAAAGCAACCTGCTAACATTTTGATCTTGGTTTTCTAGTCTCTAAAATTTGTAAGAAAATAAGAGGTTTTTTTTTTTAGATCCACCCAACTGTGATACTTTGCTATGACAGGTCTAGCAAACTACCTATCCAACAAAGGACTAGTATCAAAAAATATATATATTTAAAAAACTCTCAAAACTCAACTGGAAAGAAAAAATTCGATAATAGGCAAAAGATTGAAGAAGAATCTCACTGAAGAGGATATACAGATGGCAAATAAGGACGTGAAAAGTGTTCAACAGTTTTAGCCATTAGGAAACTGCAAGTTAAAACCACAATGAGATAACACCACATACCTATCAGAATATCTAAAATAAGAACAAGGGGCAATATCAAATATTAGTGAAGATACAGAGGAAATGGGTCACTTGCATGTTGCTGTTGGAAATATAAAAATGCTATACCACTTTGGCAAGCAGTTTAGCAGTTTCTTGTAGAACTAGCTTTAACACCCTTTGTCTCCTTCAGAATAGCTGATCCAATTTAAAGAAAGACCTCTCTCTTCCCAGTTTTATTTATCTGTACATTTCTCATTGGTGAACTGAATTTCTTTCTGTTATTTGCCATATAGTGCCTTGAAAGCGAGATTATGTACTACTCTGGCTCCAGATGAGAAGAAAATAGCTTCTGAGCTACATTTGGCATGATTTCACAAAAGTCACTGAGTCTAGGAACTTCCTGGGTTATTATGTTAAATATGCTCTTTCCCTCCTTCCTGCTGCTCAAAAGTTTGCTATTTGATCACTTTATGCACCTTCCTGTATTAGATATTTATACCTATTTTGAAATCATATTATGCATAAAACAAAGCAAAGGGAACTGTTGCTAGATCATCAAAAGCTATTTTTCATGCAAACATGAATAAAATAATTATTGCCAGGTAACTCTGAACCTTAGGCTGAGAAGCTCCCACTTAAGTTTGGATTTTTTTCCTTTGCCTTATTATATGTTCTATTTAGTTATTTGTGTAAAGACTATTGCCACCAACAATCACAGGGAAACAGCAGCCGAGATCCATATAAAATTTCACAGTTGACTCTTCTACCTTCATTATCTATTTGAACTTCATATCAACTTTTTAGATATTTATCATTCCCATTTTATAGCTGGGGAAAGCAGGCCTTGGGAAAAATGAAGTGACATATGCAATGTTACAAATGTGAACATTCTTTCTATATCCCATACAACAATTGCTTCCCTAGAAAGCACTTGGTCAAACAACATAATGAAAGGACTTGGTCAAGTAACACAAACTTCATTTCTTCCATGGTTGAGTGCACAGATAGTATGTCTACACATGTTGTAATGAAAAACAAAAGCAAGCATTACTTTCAAAATAGTTGAATAGAGTTATCAGGGCAGGTTCTTGGAAAATAAAAGGCCTGACTTGTATTTTTTATAAAAGTGTGCCCATGTTTCTTGTTTATATGTGATCCTGGGAGTAGTTATTGTAGATTGTGAGTTGGTAAAACTCTTATATTTTGAACATTTTTTAGTAACCAATTCCACGAGGCTATTAATGAATCATAATTTTCTGCTATTTCCCCCTTTCCCAGCATGAGCTTTAAAATTCAAGAAATAGGAAGCTGGGAGTAGGCTTAGGATAGGAAATAATTCTAAATAATTAACTAAACAAGATAATTTGATAAGTATGTCCCTGGTCTCCTGACAGCAAATAATACAGAGAATTAACAATTAATAAGAATATATGGTGACCTCATTTATTATCAGTAATGATGCTATCTGGACTGCATGAGTGAGGTCCTTAATGTGGCTGTTTATAGTTACTTTGGAATTTTATCTCTCATAAATTTCCTCAGCTCTAGAGAATTTTATTTAACTCTTGTTATGCCATACTAAGGGTTAACCATTATACACAGTAGAGGAAATACAGGCATCCTAAACCCAAGCAGACCCTAGAGTTTATGAGAAAGAGGAAAAGCAGAGAAAGAAAAGATAATTATGGAAAATTCATGCCACAGTAAAGGACAGGGATTAACACAGCAAACATATATTCTGTCTATATATCTATTCCTGAGCTATAATCTGAACATGTGTGTGTGTGTGTGTGTGTGTGTGTGCATATAAAGAACGCTTAAAGAATTAATCTCGTTATTGAAGATTCTGATCTATGTCATTTCATGCAAAACATGACTATTTTAACAGATATTTTACCTGTTCAAGCCCTGAAAATACCCATGTTTGGTAACATAGCAGTAGACATTCAGCGGGATGGTGTGTTAATCTGTTTTGAGTTGCTATAAGGAAATACCTGAGACTAGATAATTTATTTTAAAAAGTGGTTTATTTGGTTCACAATTCTGCAGACTGTATAAGCATGGCACTAACACCTGCTTCTGGTGAGAGCTTCAGGGAGCTTCCAATTGAGATGGAAGCCAAAAGGGGAGCAGTTGTGTCACATGGTGAGAACAGGAGCAAGAGAGGAGGTGTCAGGTTTCTTGGAACAAGCAGCTCTCCTGTCAACTAATAGAGCAAGAACTCACTCATTCCGATGGGGAAGGCACCATGGCCCAAACAGCTCCCACCAGACCTCAGCTCCAACACAGGGGATTACATTTCAGCACGAAATTTGGAGGGGGCCAACATCCAAATGATATCAGATGGTATCAGAGTATTATCTTTTATTGCCTAAGATCCAGGCTTCCAGCAAGGAGGAAAAAATGGGATGCTGGTTATGTTAATTACCAGATACAGCACTTGCCTCAGGGTTAGACTCAAGCAAACGTATACTGCTGATCCTAGACGTATTTACTTTAATTTTCCTTTGAGAGATATTTTTTGAAAATCAATTTGACATATTTGGGCATATTCAGGTATTTAAAGAAACTATTTTATCCTGAATTTATCAAAAACATACTCTCAGATCCAGAACTAATCTGGGATTTTTTCACTCTGCAGGGAAGCTGTTGTTACATTTGAATCCTCTACACGTTTTTCTTTTTATCCTAACACACACCAAATGCATATTTTCTTCAGCAGTCATCAATTTCATTAAACACAAATTAATTTAACTGTTAGAGCAAATAGTGAGTTACTTCATTTTAGAAATTCATGATGTATTAAAAAGCCAAGAGCCAAACCTTTGCAAAATAATTTAGTGTTGAAAATTATTCTTTCCCCTTTTTCTTCCAATTTGTATAATCATTGAGGGCTGATTGTAGGTAACTTGGGGACATCATTCATTGCTATTTGGTAGTGATGATGATTTCATTTATTGAAATAATGTTGCTATGAAATGCATTTAAAATACATAGATGGTACCTATATATAGCTCCCAAAATGATGATTTTGTATTATGAAGGTGAAATATAAGTTCAAGTGACCTGCGTCCTAAATGATTTCTCAATATCTTACATTTAGCTTTTATAAATGATGCATAAGATAAAATGAGGGATTTTCTTCCAACAGAAAAAAGCACATACTATTTAACAAAGTAATAAAACCACTCACTTTAAGCTAAAATATCCATTCTTAAAATAGACCAATATTGCCCATAATAAAATTTCTACATTTTTTCCCACTGTGATTTCATGATTAGACATTGAATAATTGGCTGTAATGTTATATTCTTCAGCATTTATTTCATCCTGCTACCTACTAACTGCCAATTAAAGGATATAAAACATAAGGTATTATACTTCATAACTTTTCAAAACTATCAGAAAATTATTTTAAACATTTTGCTAAGCTAAAAAGACCTACTTTCCTGGTATTATAACAAACCCAATTTCCTGATATTCTAACAAACTCAGAAATTCATAATAGTAAGCCATCATACTCCCAAATTTGCCTAGGTTCACTTATTTTTATTATCATAGATAGAAAGCCTTGGGGTAGAAATCAAAGCACTATTTACTATCAATCGATGTCAAAGATTGTCTTTAAATTTCAGAAAAATAAATCCCTTATAAGCTAAACAGTTTCTATTCACATATTTACCATGTATTTTGCTACAGGCACTAGCCCTAGTATATGAATTTATAAATAAAGCTATAGATTAATGATCAATTAAGAAACAATAGAAAAAATAATATCTTTCCCTTTCCCTCTTTCTGTGGCTAAGTGTCTCTTCTTTACAGATCACATGAAGGCACTGAGATTCCTGTTACCCATACCAAAGAGTGCTTGTTATTCTGTTCTTGAAGCTGCCCCAGCAACCAGTGACCTGTTTGAGAACCTGCATTGACAAGCTCCACAGGTGTCCTAGCTTAATGTTGCTCTAGAGTGCTTTTAATAGATAAGCATACTCTATCTGCTCTGGCAAAGAAAAATAGGGCAGGCAATCAGACAGCCATCTTCTCTCACCTGAGCTGAATACTTAACATAAGTCAAGGGTAAAGGAAACATTCCTCTTTCACAGTGCCCTGAGATGCCATTGGAGGGCTGCCCTTTACTTTGTATTTGTGGTTCATACATACAAGCAGAAACCAGTGCATTCAACAAACCAACTGAGACAATAATGATTTAAAGAGGATTTTGCAAACAGCATAAGCAGAGGCATTTGGAAATGTTACAAAAAGAAATTCCATAATAGATCTTACTCTAAGGCTTGAGCCTTTAAAATGTTTGATTTTTTATGGACCCATATTTGATTACTAATGGGCAAAATTTTGGGTTAATTTTTTATTAATTTTGCTTAGTTGTACTAAAACAATTCCATAAATAGAAGAATGATTTTATAATTAACCTGAGGATTTCCTTTCTTTGCAATTGTCAAAAATAAAAACTGAAGAGTACAGTTAGGAAAAGTTTCATGTTACATAATGTACATAAATGCAAATATATTCTGAAATTAAATGCATTTCTACTTTTCTAATAAAGAAGAATTAGTTATTATTTCTTAGCGATTACCCGACAAATGTGGTCATGGTCATAGGAAAAAACAAGATTAGATGCAGAGAATTTCTGGAATGTGAAAGATATTCTAAGCTTTGGTCCTACTTACAGAGGACTGCAAACTTGTACAAAAGATGTGTATTTTCCTTTACTATCCTGTTGAGGTAAAATCAAGAATGAGCTGCCTGGGGAGGGGAGGGCACTCAAATTTGGTATGACAGTGTAGGAAAAATGTTGGCTTAGGTTTGCATATATTATCTACAGAATGGGCTTGATGTATGGTGATTCTCTGTCTGGATATTTGAAGTGCTCTTTTGCTCTCTATATATAGCACACTGTATTTCCAAACTATTGCTGTGATGAAGGACTCTCATAAAGATATAGTAAGATTCCAGCAAAGGTCAATGGATATATATGGAACGATTCCATCCACTATATCGAGAACTGTACACATAGAGAACTGAGCTTAATGTCAAAAATTCTTCCTGGTACACAGGAAAGACAATTAAAATCTAGCTTTATACTATCTATGTGATGTCCAGAAAGAATGTACATGTGGCAGCCACTTCACTGCAAGATAAAGATTCAAAATGCCACCTAGTAAACAAGCAGAATTTAGACTCTAGAACAGAATGTAAGGCAATGGAAAAAAAGGTAATTCCTTTAATTTTAGGATTAAGGAATGAGTAGTTCCTAATATTAATAAAACAGGTAAAACAAAAAAAGTCAGATTTTTGAATATTTGTATCCAAAATCCATTTGTAGTCTAAGTAAAGCAGCACTGCTACTGTAGTCTAACCAAAACAAGGGGAAGAAATAACTGCTAGTTTCAAAACCTGAAGGCGATGACCTGAAAACTCACCCAGATTCTTAGCTTTTAGACCATTGGGGTACCTTTCTATTTATTTACTGCACCCTTTATTAAAATGTTCAGAAAAGGATTTTTCTGCACACCACTTTGAACTGTTAGAAAGGAACTAACCCATGTGTGATAGACTAGAGTATTTTGTAATAAAGGGGGTGTATATAATTTGGAATTAGTATTATCTAGGGAAAAAAAACATTCTAGGATGATGGATTAAGCAAATGCCTTATTCACACATGCTATTAAGTCACTGCCTTATGTAAGAAAATAGAGTAGGCTCGTAAGAGTCACCTCTTCCAAGTTTAATGAGGCAAGGAAAAAAACTTGTATGTCCTATTTAAGGGTCATTTCCATTATATAGCTGTCATTTAATATCCAGTTCAAGGGTAAATTTGGGAAACAACTATTTAGATAACACAGACAGGTACCTAGCTAAATCTTTGATTCGAAACCCTTAAACATACTGGCATGCTATTATTTTTTCTTTTGGTTTTATTCTTTCCAAGGCAAGCTTTGGATTTTGAAAGAAAGGGGGAAAAGACTAAGAGTATATAGACAGGACCTTTACCATAACAACAAAATTATTAATTTCTTTTAATAGCAATAATGACTAGAATTCTAGAGTGTAATTGGAGAATTGCACAAAGAAAAGTCAGTTTGGTTAGGAATGCCTGCATTCAAGAATGTCTTTTTTATTTTAAATACAAATTTTAGACTACTTGCCAATTTTGAAGCTGTCTTTCAGTAGAAAGTATAAAAATTACTCCTCAGTAAATGATTCATAGTTCCCATTGCGAATTTTAACTCTAAGTTTATAGGAATGGGCTAAGCCAAAATATTATGTACTTAGATGATATTCGAAATGATAGAAATAGCATGGGTTTTGAAATAGAACTGAGTTTAAATCCCAGCCCTGCTGCTTATTAACAACGTAACCTTGAGCATATCTGAAACTCAATTTCCTCCTCTGTAAAATATGGGATAGTAGCTACTTTTAGAGTTGTCAGGAAGATTAGATATAGCTATATGAAACATCCAACGCTGGTATTCAGGATTGGAACTAATTTTTCATAATTCAAACTATTATGGTAAGGCTCTAATTAAACATTATCATTCACAGGAATAAAATACACATCCACCCTGATTCACTAGACCAAACAGATTCTTAACCCTCCAAATAAAATGCTTTCCTCTTAGAATTCAATGGACAAAAATGTGGTTACTGATTTTCTTTCTCTAACAGAGAAATCTGTAAGTTAATCATAGTAGCACAGTCAAATCTGGTTAAGGAGTCAAATGGATTTCATTATTTTTTGACACTGAAAATCATGATTTGTCCTTAGAGTGTCTCAGTATCGCAGCCATAAGGGGAGAATGGCCATGTTATCACTTTAGTCAGATGCAGCTCTTGTAGTTTTATAAATTCACTGGAAAACCAGCCACATACCTTCTTATCCACCTCATCCCTCCCCCAAATAAATTCTAGAGTTTATGGTTTTTATAGGGAAAGGGTCTTTGAAGAAAACTTGTACTTGAGCCCACAATAAATATCCTTATGAAAAAAAGTTTCTATGTTTACTTGTCCCTTTCTTTCCACTCCGTCAGGATGTTGCTAACATAGAAGGTAATAGGTGATATGTCTTGGCATGCCTTGTAAAATTTCTTTTTAGGTTCGTTTCTTCAGGCTCTTACTGCATATTCGTTTCTAGGACTAAAAACTTTAGGTCAGTTTGAGGTCAGAATACTGTATATCTTCTCTGAAATCAAATTCTACCATATGGTGAGAATCTTTTATAGTATGATAATTAAAGAATAACAGACTTCTTTAGAAAAATCTATTCTTTCCCTTCTTATTACTGTCATTTAACTACTAATATTATCTTAATTGAAGAGGAGTTTTTTTGTGTGTTTCAGAAATGGGGACTAAGAAAACATGTCAAAAAATAACCCTCCATATACGATTCTTTTTGCTTATTGATTTTATTGCATAAGTTTAAATTTTATTTTATAGGAAAAATAAGTTAAATTATCAGTACCACTTTCATAGAAGTTGAGTTAAATTCTAAAAGAACAAAAATAATTTAAAATAAAAAAATTATTTAAAAAATTCATATTGCTTCTACAGAATCAGATTCTTCTCAAAAATAAGTTATATTACGTTTTTATTTTGTTGAGCAATCTATATAATTTGGGGCTTCAAAACTTTTAAAAGAAAACTTTCAGAAAAGAAATCAGGCCCACGATTTCTCAATAAAATAATAAAAAAAAAAAGCATTGACCTTCTTAATTATGTTAGAGCATTGTACTTTGCATACATATTAGAATACATATTTTTAGTATTTTGAGGAAACTCCTTCCTGTTTTCCATAGTCCATTTTACACACTTAAATGTCTACCAACAGATGAATGAATAAGGAAAATGTGATATTTACAAATAATGAAATATTATTCAGCCTAACAAAAGAAGGAAGTCTTGCCATTTGCAACAACATGTATGAGCCTCGAGGATATTATGCTAGTGGACTAAGCCAGACACAAACGATAAACACTGCACGATTCTACTTAAGTGAGGTATCTAAAATAGTCAAACTCAGAGAAGCAGAAAATAGAATTGTGGTTGCCAGGGCTTTGGGGTACGGGGAAATGGGAAATTTTTGTTCAAGGGACATAATGTTTTAGTTCTACAAGATGAGCAAATTGTAGAGAACTGCTACACAAGACAGTGACTATAATTAACAATACTGTATTGTGCATTTAAAGATTTGTTAAAAGGATAGCTCTCATGTTAAGCAATGTTATGCATTCTTCCCACAAAAAGACGAAAGAAAAAAATGCATAGCTAGAGATCTATAAGCAGTGGGCTGTGTAAGTAGGCAGACCATGTCTCCACAAATGCAGCATAAAAAAAAGCTTCATATGTAAGGCTATAGCATAGGTTTTAAGTCAAATTAGGATAGTGTTTCATAAAGGTCTTCCAGTTAATAAATTCTACCATGGTATCTACAGGTTTGGGGTTTTGTGTGTGTATGTGTGTTGTTTTTTTTTTTTTTTAGATTTTTAATTATCATGGGTATATAATAATAGTGTATATAGTATACATGTGATGTCTTGATGTATTACATCTTCCTAAATTTGGTATTTAGATACTGAATTTTAGAACATATATTTATATGTATATCTTCTCTTGCTCTGAGTTCAATTTTTTTTCATGCCCCTAATATTTTGGGCAGCCACATTAGTGCCTATTTATTTCCTAGCATTATACTCTTTCTGCAAGCTTACTACTATGCTGCCTAACAGTATGAACTGTCAAAATATGGATGATTTTTTTAAAAAAGTATCTCATATATCCATTTCTCTATCCTTTTTTTTTTACATTGAAATGATAAGCTACTGAGAAACAAACAATTCACTTTCAGATTTTAGCAGGGCTAAAAAGTTTATGACCTGAAAAATATCCTTCTTTAAGACAAATGAGTTATATTAGTTTGGCAATTGCAAATCTAGGATCAATTTATGATATGTAAAGATTTACTCTAAGGATTGACTAGAATACAACTAGCCAAACTTTATTTTTAGTGAGATTAGGTCTGCTTTAACAGTTTTTATACTTAATGATCCAAAGTGCTATGTAAATATATAAAAAAAATGAAAATAAAAATCACACAAACATTGTTCAAATTCTCATGTTAAGTGTTAACAAAAACTGGGCATTGCTTCAAACTAAACAAATTAGAAATTATCAAAAATAAAGCTCTTCACCAGAATTATGAAATAGAGAATTTGAGAGAAATTTATATTTTAAATAGAGTGAGATCATTTTTGGCCTTTATACTGTTTGTTAATCACTTACTCCTAATATACCATGAAAGTATAACTTATGACTTCATACTGAATTTCTTTTTTTAATAATGATACATGTAATTAATGGTGCCTGCTGACTTTTAAAGTAGCACATTGCGTGCTAGTTCACAAGCATTTCTTGGAGTGGCTGGAAAGTATCAGGCTTCACCTTCCAGCACTGATGAGCCATCCTGAATCTTGCCCTCCCTAGAACAAGTCTTCTGGTCTCTGCCAAAAGTCATAGAATTTTGTGACATAAACTTCAGCTGCAGTCAGAGCACCAGAAAAGAGGAGATGATCTGTAAAGTACTGGAAAAGGTGATGCTTTTATTTGAATTCTCTCTCCCATTTCAGGTTTGGTATTAAGTGCATTTATCACAGCAATAAACAAAAGACATGGGATATCTATGTTTAAACCACCTTAGCTTAAGCACTCTTACTATCCCGACTTCCTAAAACGATGGCACATGATTCCATTAACTGAAAACACCCTTGCTCATAACTAGGTCCTGTTTAACGTACCTAAGATCAATGTATTTGTACTTTTCCTTTCTAGTAACAGATTATCTGTTTAAGTAATTGAAAAAGAAATTATTTATATTTATTCTTGTCACCCCTTAAAGCTAGTTGTTTCTTTTACGACCACGAATTCGGAACTATTTCTTAATAAAGGTATAAAACCTTCTGAAGTTTAACTGTTTATTCTATTTAAAATGCATTTAGTTTATTGATATGTAATCATATCTTTTGCCTCAATCACATGTTACTTGCCTTAGATTTCTGGTTAAGATCAGGTGTTGCAAAGACAAGGGCAGAAGTTCAGATTCCAAAATGAAGTCAAACAATAAACGATGTATTTTATTAGTGGACTATGAGATTTCTAAGAGCCAATCAATATGCCCAAGCAAAATCAAGGTTTCTTCTGTGAAGATAATAAGTACTCTGTTCTGAAAAGGACTAAAAAATCAAGGCTCCAGATATTTTTATTTCTGGAACAAACAGGGATAAAGCAAAAGTTATTGTTTCCAAGCTATAATTTCCAAGAATAAAGATGTCACCTGCAATGCTATTGATAGCGGGAAAATAAAATTTAAATATACTTCCTAACAATGTTCCATCTTAATTTTGGCAGAAACACATCCAGACTCTTTTTATCATTGCAATAAACAAAAGACATGGGATATCTATGTTTAAACCACCTTAGCTTAACACAATTTGTAATGGCCATCATTAGGAGTTTATACAGAGCTCTGTTTTATGTCAACCACGCTAAGATAATGTAGCTGGGGTGCTATATCCATGCTCTTTGAAATGTGTGCATAAACAGACACTTTTTCCATGTATCTGTTTTGTCATTTATTCTGCTGTGTAAACACTGTTATGAAATTTAGTCTAATCTTTTTTTGGGTTAATTCAAACATTTTCACTATGTTCAGATAAATGTAACCAAAGCCAGATGTTGGTCTCCATACTAAAAGAGCTCACTTAATGTAAACACAATTCTACTTCCTCCATTTCTTTTTTCAGTCCAGATGTTGAAGTTGTTCACAATGCTTTTTCTTTGCCTCATCACAGACCTCCCAGAAATCGAGTCTCCTTTCCAACCAAATTCTGTCTGGGTGTCTACCTTTAAATTCCTATTATGACTCACAACCTCCATAATAATGTTACAAGTGGCCCCATTCAATCTTGACAGAAATCCCAAAGAATTCATCTCTTTATTACCAACTGTCTTCTTTATGGCTTTTCAATTCAGTAGACATTTCTTCAGGCTTCATTTGCTGTGCAGAATCTTGCTACCAACCCTCTCACTTGTGAAAAGAAACATGCTCTTAATGGATTCTGCTGACTCCTCGTTCATTTTCAAGACTTCATAGGAGATGGCCTTTTTTTATAGTACAGCCTCCTTGGGACCTGCCTTCTCCATTCTTCATCTGCCATTACCATATCATATTGGTCTTTCAATCACCACATCTTTTCTGCACTTCCACCTTCTCTACCAGCCACTTTCCTACCTCCAACCTATTGACTCAGTCTATATCCGCACCTCACATTAAAATGTACATGCATTTGTCATTGCTTTAAACTTTCACTTTCCACATATTTGTTTGTTTGATGAGTCTTGAATTTTTTTTTTAACAGTGGAATTTAATTGCTTGGACTACAGTGTTTTAAGAAAGTAGAACTACAATGTTTTAAGAAAGTAGCAAAGAATGACAAGATAATTCCAAGTATGTCATCTTTGGGATTACTTGCTTCATACATAGCTTGTCTCTCAAGATGTTATTTACTGTAGGCATTTATAAACAAACTGATTTCTTTATCATTATGAAGCCAAAAACAGTTTCCCTTCTCTTCCAGGTGGCTCTAGGAAAGATTGATGAGCATATCTTTCTTGATGAAATGTGTCATCCCCAGGATGACTTTAATTTGCTTAGATTCTGCTTTGTTGCTAATTTATTTTAAATTTCTATAGTATTTTCTTATTCCTTAACTGATCTTGAATGTACAAGGAGAGAGGTAGAAATCGAAAGTGAATTTTTTTGTTGATTTCCTATGGGTCAGCCAATATATTATGTCCAAATTTACTTCAGAAGAATAAATTTAAGCAAAATATGTAAACATTTAGTGGACCTAAAGTTGCAGAATCCATTCAGCACGAAAAAAAGAAAAAACCTCATCATTATGTGTGTTAAAATAGTTTCCATTTCTAGGAAAAGAGAAGATAGGAAATTAAATGTTGATGTATATTAATAAAATATTGCATTGACTATTATTATTTTAAAATTCAATCACTATCTTAATGTTTCCCCAGAATAGGCTTAAATAACCATGTTATATATAATCAGTTCTGTTCTACTTTCTGAATGGCAACTTTGACATTTCTGTATACATCTAAATTTTGAATTGTTTTAATTTATACACTGCAACTTTTGCATATTACATTTTTAATTGGAAAGAAAGTTGAGAAATTATCTAGTTTAATTCCTCAGTTTTACAATTATAGAAACTAGGAACCAGAAAAGAACACATTTAAGAAAATTAAACCAGGCCATATATTTAATTAAGAGCAGTATTAAGGCAAAGAGTAGGTTTGCTAATCCTCTCATAAAAGCTATTTTTATAATGCTGCCCCAGAATTCAATATTTATACTGGTTTGGTGCTTTGCTTGCATCATTCCACACGATTTACCTGCACAACAACATTTCTTGCACATGTCTACATGCTTCTGTTTTCTATTCCCTTCCTTTGGATGGCCCCTACCCCCTGAGCACCCCACAGATTGCTCTTCCTGTGACACTTTCCATGTCTCTACTCAAATGTGATCTTCTAGATGAAACTTTCTCTGAACTCCCTAAGATGATATAAGGACATGTTTTGCAATTCTGTTTCTACCACACAAATTATATTTTATTCCATATCTATTCTACCTCTAGATCTGTGCTATTCAATATGGTAGCCACTAGCTATAGGTGTCTATTGAGCTCTTGAAATGTAGTTAGTACACATTGGGGTGTCCTGTGGAACTAAAACACATATTGTAATTCAAAGACTTAGAAAAAAAGAAATATATGTCATTATCATATGAAATAATATTTGGATATATTTAATTAAATGAAACATTATTAAAATTAATTGTACCTGCTACTTTTTTCTCTTTTTCTAAAATCTACTAGAAAATAAAAATTACACATGTGGCTTGTGTTATTTTTCTATTGGACACCACTGCTATAGATCATAAATTTATTAACGATCCTTTGAAGTAATCAAGGGTTTTTAATTTTGTATATACCTGGCACCTAAGGCTTTAGCAATTAGCTAATGATCAATATTTGTTGATACTGATTGATATAGTTTCAGATGTTGCTTGAATTGCTCGAGTCACAAAACTAAGACATGAAAAATAGGCTTGGAATCAGGTCTTCTGATTCATCCTACAATGCTTTTTCACCACAAGTTAATTTATTCTAGTGTATGACACCATGTTTTCCTAAGCTACATATGCATATAAATTAAATTAATTATTTTTGTTAAAATGGTTGGCAACCTCAAAGCAAACTAGTCTTATAATTCAAAATAATTCCCATTTCATGTACAGTTTAGCTGAGATCTACATTATGAAGTATGCTAGAGATATTTTTTCACTTAATGTTTCTAACGACAAGGAAATAGAAATATAAACTAATTATAGTCACTCTGGTATTCTTCCTGACTCACAGTAGAAAGACGATGAGGTTATATTATCTGGTTTCTTAGTACTTCTCATAGGAGAGCTGCATTATATGCTGAATAGAAGGACTCACTACTTGGAATATTTTTGTAACTAGAGATTGTACTGATTACACTTGTATTGTTTTAATAGGCTTTATTTTTTTTAATCAGTTTTAGGCTTACAGAAAAAAATTAGTGAAAACTACAGAGTTCTTATATCCTCTAATACCCCCCACCCCCACCCCTGGTTTCCCTATTATTATTAACAATCCTGCCAGCCTCTAGAATTGTAAGAAATAAATTTCAGGCATTTATAAACTACCCAGTCTAAAGTATTTTGTTATAGAAGCTCAATGGGCTAAGATATCATCTTATAAATATTTTCTTTCATGAAACCAGATCTTTTGTGTCGTATCTGAAAAGACACCACCAAACTCAGGGTCATCTAGATTTTTCTTCTGTGTCTTCTAGGAGTTTTATAATTTTGCATTTTACATTCTGGCCTATGATCCATTTTGACTTCATCTTTGTGAAAGGTACAGTGTCCATTTCCAGATTCATTTGTTTTGCAAGCATATGTCCAGTTGTTCCAGCATCATTTGTTGAAAAACTATCTTTTCTCCTTTAAATTGTCTTTGCTCCTTTGTGAATGGTCTGTTGACAATATTTGTGTGGGTCTATTTGACAGAAGAGTCAGGTTTCTCCTATCGAGTAGAAATAATGGAAGAAGAATTCTTCTCTGTTGATCTATTTGTCTGTTCTTTTACCAACACCACACTTTAGCTTTATAATAAGTCTTGAAATCCAGTGGTATTAGTTCTCTAACTCTGTTCTCCTTCAATATTGTATTGACTATTCTGGATATTTGGTCTGTTCATATAAATTTTAGTATAAATTTATCAATATCCATAAAATCTTGCTGGAGTTGGGTATTTATCTTCCTCAAAGTCTGGGAGGCTCTGGCAAACTCCCAGAGGATTAGGATCTGGTGAAATAGTTTGTCTTGAATGCAGTGCTTGTTAAGAACAGGGCTCTCTGGGCTTATTACAAAATTGCTACCCCTCCACCATCCCACCCCCACCCCAGCACCTTGCTAGAAAAATTATGAGATTTTTATCTGATTTTCTCTGGTAGGACTCCTGGAGGTAAAGCAATTCACAAAAGTGTTTTGATCCCCTAAGTCCCCCTGAAGGTTTTAACTCTCATACTTGTCTACACTGAGCTTCCAGATATCCATCAATTATAGTTGAGGGTCCTACTCCAGTACTGGTTCCCATGGAAGTTTTTGCTCATGAGCTTCTATCCTGATAAACTATGTTTCTCTGTATCTGTCTGTCTGTCTTTCCAATTCTGCAGAAAAGGCTTCCCCTATGACCTTAATTCTCAGATGAATCTAAGAATAATTGTTGATTTTTCAGTCTGTTCAGCTTTTTTCTTATGTGTGTACAGAAGTAGCAATTTCCAAATTCCTTACAGGACAAACTGGAACTAGAAAGTCATTCAACTTTCTATTCTTACTACTTTATTTTCTCCATATATACATGAAAACACAATTGATTTTAATAAACAAAGTATTATAATAACAATTTATAGACAGGGTTAGAGAAAGTTGGTGACAGAATGTAGAAAACATGTGAATACTACATATTTAGAGGTTTCTTTTTCTGTCTCAGAGGAGGTAACAAAAGCAATGATGCCAACTCAAATATTTTGAGCATCAGAATATTATGATTTGAGTCATAAGAAATAGAATACTCCAGTATGTTGTCAAGAAGCCAATGGAAGAAGAATTTCTAAGATGTCAAATACTATTGATAGGTGTTTAGTGTTGATCAGCTTAAGTAGACTATGGGACAGAAAGGGCAACTGAAGGGGTGTGCGGAAGGAGTAAATATTATGTGATGAAAGTAGTGTAATGGAATGTTGCAAGATATTTAAAATTCTGAAAATATGGCAGCCTAACTATCTTCTTACTGGGCATCCAGATAGAGTATATTACAAATGAAAACATGGCGTTTGGTGGAGCCTTGGGGAAGAGTCTTCCATACATGAGGTTGAGAAGTCTCCAGATAAGTGACTTGGTTCAGGATCATATTGTTTCCCTTCAGAGGAAATCTGAGGGTCCAAGGCTCATGTAGACTAGAGAAAAGACTACAGAGTGAAATATTTCTTGAGGCTAAACAACTGGCAAATGCACACAGGTTCTCTCAAGACATGGAGTAGAACTGAAACTTCCAACTTCACTTTTGGCACTAGAATCCCAATTTGGCATATACCAGTAGCCTGGATGGGGATTAGCTGGTGGTGATAATTGTTCACAACTTGTGGTATTATCTAGTGCCTACCCCTCTGTCATCTACACTTGCTTGGAACTGAGATTGGAGCGTCCTCATTCAGATAACTCTAAAGATGGGCCTTAGGTTGTTCATATATTCTACATAAACCCATTGAAACAAAGTCCAACACATATTTTCAGCTTTCTAGTGATGACCACAGGAGAAACTCCAATCAAATGACCAACATGGGACCTGGTAATCTATCCCCACAACTAGTTATAAGGAGAGAGAGAGAGAGAGAGAGAGAGAGAGAGAGAGAGAGAGAGAGAGAGGGAAGAGGAGCAGAAGAGCAGAGACAGAGGACTCAGTAGGTTGAGAAAAAGAAGAAAAATGGTCTACTTAGAACAGGTTGCTCCTATCAGGTAGAAATAACAGAAGAAGAAGAAGAAAACATTAAAAATCAAGTGAAAATAACTCAATGTGATGTACTTGGAGCTCAAAATAAACTTTCTGGAATGCAACATCAGGATTTCTAAGATAAAATTTAATAAAATTGAAAAATTCAATGGTCACTGTGGAGAATTAATTTGAAATAGGAAAAGCATATAAACACGAAATAATGAGAGAAAAGAAATGCGGTATAAATATATTCATGAATATATAAGTAATATGCTAATACTGTGTAAGTTATAGGCAGTTTCAGAAAGAAGAAAATAAACAAATAAGGGAGAATTAAGAATCAATGAAGTAATAGAAGTAAACACCTCTTAAAGGCTTGAGTGTTCCGATTTAAAGATATCATTGAACTCCTAAAAAGATTAATGGAAAAAGAAAATCACTTTGATATAGCATGGGAAATGATTTTTATTAAATCGAGAGAAAATCTTATAAGCTTCCAGACAAATAGAACAAATTACTTCTAAAGGAAAAAGAATCAGAGCCTATCTAAGGAAAAGTCCAGGAAGAATATTTTAACCTCACAAAAGTTAAAAAATAAATAGTAGATCTCAAGTCATGCAAAGAAAAAGAGGTATAAAATAGTATTAGAGAAAAATTATTTAGATTAATGGATGTTGACAAGGAGATATGAAATCATAGCATCCACATCAAGCAAGTTTCCTTGAACTTGGGAAGCTGTGCTTTAATAGACAACCTGGTAATTGGCAGATGAAGGAAGAGTGGGTGACTCTGTGATTGTATGGTAGGTGGGAAAAAGCACCATAAAAATCTGTTCTTTCTGTCTCTATAAGGGGACATGCTTGAATTCTTGGTGGGAGCATGCTTTTTTAAAAATTTTGATTATTAACTAGAAATATATACATTTGACTATGACAACCAAAGATCAGAAGGAAAATAATAGTGTTCTACATACTTAGTAAAGCAAAGAACAGACATTCCTCTATTATTCACTTTCAAAAAATATCTAGTTTGTTACAAATAAAACCTTATAATAACAGTTTTCAAAAACTAGAAATTTTACTACCTATATTCATATACTATAACCCAATACATCCAAAAATAATTATAATGTGTCCATTATAAACTCCTTCACACTCTCAAACTTATTGTTTTGAGCTTCTCTCTTATATTTTTCCCTTTAAATACCAGATTTTACAAAGTTTATTTACGTTAAACTTTGTATACTTTTTTATAATTACCGTTGTACTTAGATTTTTTAAAAATAGAAATACCACTAAACTGTATCAAATACATTTTATGAATAAATTGTATTCATTGATTTGATTTGATTGTTTCTTTTTTGATGTGTTGATTAATTTTCTTCCTAGTTTCTTTTATCCTTTTGCAGATTAGGAAGTGCTATTATTCCCATCTGTTTATAACTCAGAGTGAGCAAACAAAAGAAAGCAAACAAGAAGATTTAGAAATTTTGAGATATAATGTAATGTCAGATCTAAACAATTCCTAGAAGATAATTTGCACCTTAAAGAATGGAAAGGGTTAATCAATCAGTCCCTAACACCTTCTTTAAAGGTGTACCTGCACCTGTGGCACAATTTACTAAAGCATGGTCTGCTTTGCCCACCTGAACTGCCTACCTGGCTCTACTATTTTGGTCTTCAATGTTTTGCTAACTCACTTGTTTGCTCCTTTGAAGCTGTCTGCCTCCCTTAAATATTTCCCAATGTGACCATCTGGTTCCTGGTTCTTTCTTATTCTATAATTTTATTCTTCCCACCTCAGTTTTGCTCCCGGTTTCTTATCACTTGCCCCAAGATCCTATCTGGGAACTGATTTTATGCAACTTTCCTGAGGTTCTCTAGCACCCAATTTCTTTCTGCTACTTTTTGCTCAATTTTTTTTTTTTTTTTTTTTTTTTGCCAATACAGGAGGACAATTGAAGCAGTCTTCATTTGATAATCTTGCTCTCAGTAATTGAGTAGTACAAGTTTATCACCAAGAATGATGGATGTCATCATGCAATTTATAGTTAGAATAAAGTAGAAATAGCTGGAAAACTGCAGTGGAAGCTATTCCTAACATTAAGAATAGACACATGAAATTATTTTTTGAGCCAATCGATGTCACAGTGAAGATGCAGAGGACCAATTGTAACACAATATTGTGCTTATCTTCAGAACATGGGTCTGCAAAGCAATTGCCTTATTGTATTAGAATTTGAGTTTTTTTAACTTGTATTTGAGCAGATTGAATTTTTCTGTGGTAAGTGCTTCATCTTTGTTTTCAAATACTTTGTCTTTCATTCACTGGTAACAATAGGCAGGAAGTTGAAACTACTATCATTACTCAAAATCATTCATCCACAACTTGGTGAATGTCCTTATTAAACTGCTTGGGTTAGACCTTCTCTGAGCTGTAACCTTCATTCCGTTCCATTGAATTGATTAAAACAAGTTGTATGAAAATTAAATGCAAGCGATATTTACATAATGAAAAGACAATGTGACAGAAACTGACAACCTTTAGAATTTCAAATGTAAAGATTCTTTTCCTGTTACAAAGTTCCTATTATGTTTCTCTGAGAATTGAATTCTTTCAGAAAAATAGGTACATCTCTATGCTTCCAAAGTAAGAAGATAATTGTTTGTGTCTTATTTTGTCTTTAAACAGAAAAACATGTTTCTTTTCCTTATCTTTTTTTATATCATTATGGATCAACTTCGCATTAACAATAAAATTAATACAACAACATGACACTCAGTTAAGATACAGAAGGCATCAGTTCTATTTAAAATGTATCTTTATTCATTTTTTTAACTTTGATATGAGAATTTGAGAAATCATTAAATGCATTGGAAAATTGCTTCACTAAATGTTTGCTACCAAAATCTGGAAATATTAAATGTGTATGATGCTCTTTATTAAATATTAGAAAGTGGCTGCAACAGCCAGGGAAATTTGCTGAAGTAATTGCTTTTCTCTCTTTATATCTTTGACTGAATCTCTACTCAGATTTTTTTGTGTGTGATGTTGGCCTGTGGTCAGCATATACAACTTGGCCAAAAATAAGTTGTGGCTTAGGCAATTGCCCACCCCCTCTGATTCTCAGTTTCTCCTTACAGAAAAGACGGATTTGGACAAGATATCCAAGGTACCTTCCAGCTCTAACATTCTCAGACTCTAAGACTCATAAACTCCCATATCATTCCCGGGTTAGCCCTGGCTTATCTTCTGTTGTATGTTTGCACCTTCTCTTCCTGTCATCTCTTGGCAAGTTCTCAGATAATGCAGATATCGTTAATGTCAGCCTGGACAAGATACAAAAAGCATATGGATATAATCACTACAAGATATTTTGTGTGATAACACCAAGCTTTGTATAGATCATACACTATATACTAAGTTGAAAATGTTATTTTTATTAAGAAAGAATGATAATTTGTGAAATTAAAATAATAATTAATTCCAAATTAAATAAATAGAAAACACTCTTGTTTTACATATTCCAAGAAAACCATATCATTTCCAGTTATACTTAATGAAGTTATTCACCTGTTTTCAACAATAGTATATATAGACAATATTGTTCTGATGTTTACAAAATATGACATTATTTTCAATAGACAATTTGGTGTACTTTTTTCTATTTGTTTTTTTCCAGTGGAAAACAAATTGCTGAAACAGCAGCTTTAGTCTAGGTGTCTTTCTTCCTAAACTCTTCCACAGAAAAAGTATCTACAACACTTCAAATCAAACACAAATCCTGTGGGGGCTTCCTAAAAGCATTCACTTTACATTTCTCATTTATAAATACACACAAACATTCCTAGAATCTAATGACTCTTAATCTAATGACTGTTATTCAAAAGACGTTATTTTACTATCAATAGCTTATTCAGTATTTGGATATACAAAGAGCAAGTACAACAGTATTTTGTCTTTTTAAGTTTCTTTCTAAGTGCTTTAGTATCAACAAATTAGCTCTTTTACAAAATTTTCTTTTAACTATGTTTTGTTGACAAATGCATAGAAAAATATTTTCTTCAAAAGTAAGCAAAATATACAAATACTTAGCATTTTTTGTCTTTAAAGTTCTCAAAGAGCCTTGACTTTTCCATTGTTTAAATAGTACAGAGAAATTTTAAAATATCATTAACTTACTAAAATAAAATTCTGTTATTTAATAAGTTCCTCTGCTTTCACCACCATGTCTTCTTTCTTTCTTTCTTTCTTTCTTTCTTTCTTTCTTTCTTTCTTTCTTTCTTTCTTTCTTTCTTTCTTTCTTTCTTTCTTTCTTTCTTTCTTTCTTTCTTTTCCTTTTTCTTTTTTTTTCCAGTGTCTTCTCCATTTCTTTGGCCAAATAATGACTATATTTTCTTCTGAGTTGGCATTTTCCCATTGAAGTCATGCTCTGGCCAGCATTTTAACCCAATAGCCTGTGCTGAGAACTGAGCATAGCCTATAGCATTAGGTGGACTTTATTTAAGTATTGATTCATCGTATTGATAATGTGACCTTTGTATATTACATCAACTTCTATGGATTCCATTTCTTCTTTAAAATTGAAGGTCTGTTTCAAAGTTTATGAGAAAGTCATTGAATGAGAAATATTCTGAAATACTTCTAAACTACAAGGTGCTAATAAAAGATCCTTAAGTGAGAAAATGGAAAGAGGAGTGTTACCCATGTCATATTTTTCTAAATAAGCCCAAGCCCATGTCTGGAACTAGACCCAGGTATGAGTTAAAAGCTAATTCCTGATACTTATTCCTTAAATTGACACAAGAAAATTACAGAACTTCTCTATATAACGCCATTTTTTCTAGCTAATAGGGATTAAAATAATGTTGTCATTATGGGTTTATTATAAAGGTTAAGTGAGAAAATGTATGCTAGCACCTATCTTAGTTCTTGGCATTAGGAAGTGTCCCATCAGTGTCATTGTTTATGATGTGAAGAGGGATGTTGTGTGCTATCATGGGGCCACCAATGTACATAGCAATGTGGTAAATTCTGTAATAGAAGTATACGCTGAAACACATGAGAGCACAAAAGTGGCTACTACCTCAGTCTTCTCCATCTTGGGGACTGACATCACCTTTTACTCAGTTGCTCAAACTGACAAACAAAAATCTAGGTATCATTTGATCCTTCTGTTTACTCTCTACCGCCTTACCCTATCTGACCTATCAGGATAATCTTTCTGATTTACCAGCAAATTGTATTTTCACTTTTTATATCTTTGTTTATTTCTAAGCCACAGCTGCAAAGGATGCCACCATCAGTTTGGTTTTTTTTAATGCATTAATTGTCTCCAAAATAAATGTACTGCTCATTCCCTTCCTTTCCCACCTACATGCATTGCCCTCCAAGGAACAGAGTTGTCTTTGTCAAATACAAATGGGGAAGCTATTGCCGCACTTATGCCACACTGAACATAGAAGGAAATGGAAACTGTTTGCTGTCTTGTAGAGTTCTCTCCTATTCTAGCTCCTGTCTCTATCTCCAAGGTCTACTTATCCCACCACCCTCCTTCTTCACTAAATTCTTGCAATATTAGTGCCCTTGAGAGCTACAAAATTTGACATTCCCGTTTCCCTGAACATGTCCCCCTAATCCCTTCACACCTCCTTCTGCCTAACCGGCTCCATCTCATACTTGGTATGTCCACACCAGTGTCACTTTCTCAAACAAGCTGTCCCTGAGCTCTCCCTGACAGCAGATCTTGATGTGCTGCCCAAATACTCTCTGTCGTGTCATCCTGCTCAGATCTCCCACTGAATTTACCTCTGTCTACAACTATCTTTTTATTTATTTTTTATATGTAAATCTTACTTGTTCTTGCCCTGTCTCACTAACTCCTGGAATACAATTTACATGAGAATTGGAGCCTTACCTGTCTTGCTCAGCACTGTAACTGTAGCCTTTCAAAAAGAATACAGGATACATACGCTCAATCAATGTAAGTTTAACATTAATGAATTATTTAAATAATTACATTCACAAATATGCAAGTTATATTTTTCTCTAAATAGTCAATCATTTCTTGTAAAGCTACTGGGTTTGAGCTAGGCCTAACATTTTCAGTGCCTAGGCAAATGCCATCTCTGGAAAGCTTTCATTGGCTGGAGATAAAATTAGTCACTTCTTTCCCCACTTACAAAGCAATAGTATGGCATTCCTCACATTATATAACAGTTCATAGTGGTGTTTCTACATTGTAGAGGACCTCTCTCTCTCCATCTAGTTTACTGACATTGTATAGGCAGTGAATATATATTTTCATCTCTTTATCCCTAGTACCTGGGCCTGAGGAGATGCCCAATAAATGTATACTGAATGAAACTGAGTTCCTTTCATGATTAATATGAAGCTATAGTCAAAATAGTTCAGGAAAAAAATGCACAAGGAAAACTGGCTACTTAAGTAGGTCATAGCTTTGTGGTATTTGTCAATCAGCTTTAGCTTCATGCCCATCAAGAAGTGTTCACTAATTCTGACCAAAATAAAAATCTAGACCAGAAGATGCCTGGAAATTCATTGATTCCATCATAGCAATTGTGCCTTAAACAGGATATTGGATTCACTATAAAATTAAGAAAACTAGAAATTTAGCAAAGTTGAATAAAAGTTGAGTTCTTATTTAGAAGTATGATGTCAAATAGATATAATTTAAACCTTGTTTTGTTTCATGTGGGTTTTTTCCCTCTTTAAGTGGTACAGAAAATGTGGTTTTTACTTATGTGTTTTCATCTAGGATATCGATTATATTCAAGAATAAATACCATCTTTTGAAGTGAGAGGCAAATCTAACTCTAGAATGGAGGATGACATATTTTCCTAAAAGTACTTTCTTCCACTGTTTTGGAAATCTAAGTGTGTCACCTCTAGAATATATTGGTTAAAGAATAAGGTTGACTACAAGCATACTGAAATACGTTTTGTGCCGTATATACGGATGTCAGCTCTATGACAGAACTTTTTACCTTTTCCAAAGAGATAAAACTGCTAAATATTAATATAAATTCTTTGAAGTTATAAAACATAATTATAAGCATTCTTAATAATTGCGATTCTAATTATTAAGTTTCTTATGTATTCAATGGTAAGGACTACTTTTTAAAATAAAGAATGATAGATTTTTGTCACTTCCCACAGCTATTCTAGATAATGAGATGATTGTGTGTATGCTTTTTTGCATACTTTTAATATGTAATCTTTTCATTGACTTCAGACACTCTTTTCAGAAATCAAAAATTTGAGACAATACACACACATATGTAGGGATGATTCTGTTAGGCAATGATTAAATTGTAGTTAACGTTGAAAAATATGTTGTATGGTATGAAAGGATAATAATATTTAATGTAAAGCAAATTATACAAAAATTACTTAAAGGAGAAAACTTTTGTTTTTAAGGCCAACTTTTAATGTACCCCATCACTTAAGGGAGTTTTTTCTTTTAATTTTCCACATGTTATTCTGCTTCTCAGACTGAGCATGACTTTACTCAGCATTTCTCAAAATATATTCTTGTAGACCAGTAGTCCTGTAGGGTTTTCCATAGAAAAAGGTTTCCATGCTCTAATAGGTTTGAGAAATCACGCATAGCCTATGCCCTCCTTGAGAATTTATATGCACAGGCAAACTGAAGGCTCTCAGAAGTCTAGGAGTACCATTTTTAGTTTAACCTAGAATTTTTCAAACTTATTTGAAAAGAAACTTATTTGTGATGTCCATTAAAAAGTCACAGGAACCATTTTTTGTGGCCTTTGTCCTGTCATAATAGCTATGAAATTATATTACATGAATTAAGATTTTGCCAGTTATAATCAATTTTCATAGTAATTATTCTTAATAAATTGATTCTTACTGCTGCCTCATGGAATGTTAACTTGGCAGGTCATTATAGGCTTCCAAATACACACACAGTGTCTTTCTTATTTATCTGTAAACATATGTCTTCATAGGTTTTTGGCAAATTCTTCAAATAAATTCAAAGTATTTCAGAGTATTAACTCTCCATTCTAAATTTGAATTTGAAAAGTCAATGTGCCTGAACAGAGCTAGAATTTTAAACTGAAAATTAGTAATAAGTTTAATGAAATAAGGGTAAGCAATACTTGATCTAAAGCCATGAAGAGCTTGAGGAAAAATTTAAAGTTGGAAACTACACATTGTAGACTGAGGTAGATTTTCTTTTTATTTATTTAAAAAAGGAATTGAATCTTTAAACCTACTTTCAAATCATTCAGTGAAGACGAGCAGTTGGAGGAGGCCCTCTGCAAGCTCATATCTTATCTTTCAGTTTCTGTGCCTCCAGACCCATGTATTCTGCCTTTTGTACAGTTTCTTTGAATGAACTGAACACGATCGTATCGAATTTGTGATCTGAATCCCATTTCTCCTCACCTTTTCAAAACCATTCCATAATCTCTCTTCGGCACCGTCAGTTTTTCTCTCTCTTTGGGAACACCCCTAAGATTGCTGTTATTACTTCCATCTTTAAAAAAAGGGGAAAAAAAGGACAGATTTTTTTTAAGATAGAAAGTTGATGCAAGAGTCCTTGCTAGTTTCTGGCCCCCTTTTCTGCTTCCCTCAGACAAAAGTCCCTAGAAAGAGCTGTTTATAGTTACTTTTAGTTGGGTTTTTAAAGTCATTTTTCTTCTCTATTTCCTTTGCAGAACCCATACAATTTGGCCTTCATCCCCGCTGTTTTCAAAATCAACAGTGACTTCCATGCTACATAGTCCAATAAGGACCCCAGGCTCCTCTGCTACCCCTCAGAGCTCATCCTCTACCAATCCCCTTCCTTGCCTACTCTGCTCCAGTCACATTGGCCCTTTGCTGTTCCTCAAACATGCCACACACTCTCCCTTCTCAGGGCATTTGCAACTGGTATACCTTCTGTCTAAAATTCTCCTCCCTCAGGTATTCGGAGAGTTCATTTCCGCACTTTTTTTAGGTTTCTGGATCAAATTTCAACTTATTAGGTGAATTTCCCTGACCACTTACATAAATTAAGTACCCTGCATTCTGGTACTTCTCATCACTCTGCTTTATCTCAGCAACACTTGTTAATTGAATAAACAAATGCTAAATATTAACCTATACATTTGGTTCTATTTTTATCTTCCAAAGTTTTTTTTTCATATACATTTGTTTTTGTCTATTTCATCTACATCACACCTACCATGTGGACTCCACCTGGCAGATATTTTCTTACTATGTTCTTACCTGTGTCCCCAGTTGTGGAATAGATCTGAAATGCAATAGGCACTCATTTCATATTTGCTGAATAAAGGAATGTGGGCATATATCGAGTGTTTGATATGCATAAAACATTAAGTTGGCCATTGAAGAGCTAAATTATGAGTAAGATATACGTTTATTGATTTTTATAATAATACCACATTGGCTAAGAGTACCAGGAAGACTTTGTGGATGGCTTTGGACTACTCATGAAAGATTGGTAGGACAGCTACACATGGAAAGTATTGGGGAATTTCTAGCACATAATAAACAGAACCAAGGTAGGAAAGTGTTTAGGAAATAGTGGCTAAGCTAATTTGTCTAAAGCAAAGGATAGTGTCATTGGGAATGAAAAGAAGCAGGTAGAATATATCAGGGGAAATAGCCAAAATACCAATATAGCCTTCTCTTCCTCTCAGTGGAACTCTATTATTTCTTTTTCTAAAATTCAGAGACAGAAATTATCTTTTTACATTAACTATATTGGTTTTAAAGGCCTTACTAGTTTTACTAATTTTACCATGAATTGTATTTATTGGTATATGTCTCTAGACACATATTCCTTAGTCTAAAGTCCTCAAAAGCAAAAGACCACTAATTCATATATTTATTTACATTATTTACATTTCTGCCTAAGATCATTCCTTCTATCTGGTAGGCATTCAATAAAAGTTTGATGTAAGCTATCATTTGAATGTGTCCCCAGTTTGCACGTGTTGTAAATGTAAATGTGTGGCAGTATTGAGAGATGGTAGATTTAAGAGGCAATTGGAACATGAGGGGTCTGCATCCATTCATAGACTAGTAAATTAGTCAGTTATCATGAGAGTGGAACTGGTGGCTCTATAAGAACAAGAAGAGAGACCTGAGTAGGCACCTACCATGCACAGCCTTCTTGCCATGTGATGCCCTGAACCACCCCAGGACTCTAGAAAGTCTCCACCAGCCAGAAGGCCCTCACCAGATGCAGCCCCTCAACCTTGGACTTCTCAGCCTCCATAACTGTAAGAAATAAATTCCTTTTCCTTATAAATCACCCAATTTCAGCTATTCTGTTATAAGCAACAGAAAACAGACTAAGATAGTACATTAATAAAAAGATCTTTAAGAGCAAAAGTACTAAGCCAGAATATTGAAAATGTACATTGAGGAAATAGTATTTTTTAATGCTGGTTAGTTGAGTTGGTAGGAAATGGAAGCCTAAACAAAATTTTTGAACTTACAAGTTATAATCTAACTTGTATTTTAGAGAGATTAATCTAGCATCATAGATTTTATTACAGCAGGGGACATTCAGGACAGGGAGGCAATGTGGGAAACGAATCCAGTAGGCATTGCCAACTTGTTAAGAGGTAATGAGTCTCTGAAGTGGAGTGGAACAAATGAAGATAGAAAAGAGGGGGCAAAATTGAAGGCTATTGTTTAGGTATCAACTATAACTATAGAATATTTAATTATGACAAAAGATTTTAGATGGGAAGATTTAAAAATTAGTAGACTCATTACCAGAAAAAGGGAAATAGGAACCTTTTAGGTAAGGTTTGATTTGGGATTTAGACACTGGGTGCTTTTGCTATCTAGGTGGACCTGTTTAAGAAACCACTGTTAAAATATGTTTAGAATTAATGGTAAAGGTCAATGCTAAAGATATAGATTTTGGATACACCTGCAAAACACTGATGATTAAAACTTTGCTTGATTATTCTAATTATCCTTTTTAGACTATATTAAGTGGTGTGAGGAAGAAAAAATTCCAATAAACTGGCTTTTGAATTAGTGTGGAGGTGATTTGCCAATGAAAATCCATAACAAAAATGTAAGGAAAAACAGACAGAAAGTGAGTCAAGAGAATCTGTGAATAAAGAATTAGCAGAAATTTGGGTTAAAGTATAAGTAGTAAAATAATCAAATAATAATTAAAAATAAACACTCTTTACATATGGAAAAAGTTTGATAATACCATTGTAGTAGTCTTTCCTAGGGTTACTATGGGCTAACCTCCAGGTTTTGTTTTATGGGATGGTCCACTAATTATTAATTCATGTTAGTCAATGTGATATTATTTATTGTGATGTGATGTCAATGTGATGTTATTCATTGTGATCTTATTTTTTGCCAACTACTTGAATTGAAAAGTTTGCTAAGCTGATTGCTATCTCTCAAGGTGCTTTCTATTAAGTAATGAGACATGTAAGCAAGAAAATATAAAGATATGTCTTGCTTGTAATCCCAGAAATATCCATCTATCCCACTGGGGACATCAATAAGCCAGTGGTTCATTCTGCTTCTATAGTTAAATGTGAAAATTCTGCAGGGCAGTGTTAAATGAATTATCTTCAGAAAAAATATATGCCTTCTCTTCTGCGCCCTCCAGGGTTAGGAAAGGATGTGAACAGGAAAGCACAAGAAGGGCTTTTCTGGAAGTCATAGCACTGTAAAGAAAAACTCGGACACAAAATGTAGCATGACATTTAGGAGAACTTCTAGTATATTATGCAACTATACATGAGTTAATTTGGCACAAGAGGAAGCTGGATCAGAGATCAGGATCCCTATAATGAAAATTTTTGTCTGCTATGATGAGGAGTTAAGAGCGCTAACCTATAAAGAGAAAGTTTTGATCTAATTAGCACTTAAGAAATATCCCTGGCATCAGTGTAGTGGGTAAAACTCTGAGGGTGGAGGGGGGTGGCAGAGACGGTCAAAAAAAGAATTGCACTATCTGGAAAGCTAACAAAGAGATTAGGTTCATTACTCCCAGTAATTAGAGGAGTAATCATCTCCTCTAGACTACTGGCCATGAGATAGAAGTAGGTTCACTGGATTTGGTAATTGTTTAGATATGAGAATGAGGGAAAAGGAGGCAATAAGACCTAGTCATCTAGTTTGAAAAGCTAAGTGGATAAAGCTGACTTCCACAAGATAGGAAAAGTGAGAGCAGAAGTATATCTGAAAGAAAAAGTCATGAGGTTACTTTTGGGTATGTGGAGTCTAAGATGTCCATTGTCATCCAAGAGGAAGTGCTCACTCAACAGGTACTGAAGTGCTTTCAAACTCAGAAAAGATATCAAGGCTGAGGTTTATGAAATCACTGTAATATAACTAGTAATTTAAGGCTTCAGAGGAGATGAGACTGACTTAGGAAGAGTGTGAAGAGAAACAAAAAATGGAAAATAGCGTTAGAATCCTAAGAATACAAATGTTTCAGGAGCACACAGAAGTATCTAAGAATAAACTGCCAAGGATGTGGGATAGCAAGCAAAATTGGTAATCATGAGGCAATTAGAAAAATCAAAGTCATAAAGGTGTTTAGGGAATACATCAATGACATGACACCAGGTTGTAAAAAGATGGCAGTAAATTTATAGCAGTGGGTAATGGGGCTGAGGGATTATCTAGGGAAGAAAAGAAGCCTAATTCTGACCATAGCAAACCTCTGAGTTAGATTTTAAAAATATAAGGGCAGTTTATATGCATATATATATACAGATAGATAACGGCTGAATACATAGCTAGCTAGGTAGGTAGATAGCCAGACCATTCCCACAGTATGTCTTCATATGAGTTCATGATTTTCTAATTGTGTCTACTTCTTTACTTTGTACTGTAAGTTCGCTGAGGAGCTGAGCCTTGCCCTGTCTAATACTTATTGTATCCTATGGTGTGTAATATAATCATTCACAACTATAAAATGCTGAAATATATTATTGAATAATAATATATTGAAATATTCTGAATGCTTTATTTAAAAAATTGAATTTATTTGTCTGGTCACTTGGAATTCATTCGAAATTTTGGTTTACAATATTAACTCACACATTAGAATGATGATATTTATATGGGAAGAGCTATGCAAAGCAAATCAGAACTCTGTTAGTCCAGCATAAACACAATCTGGGTCTCTTTACTTTTTAGAAGTCTTCTGAATGATGATTCATGGTTTGAGATGCAAGGAGCAAGAACCATAAATTCTTCATGTTCTAGCATCACTGACAGTCAATACACTAGGTACATTTCTCCAGCACACCTGGCACCTTTGAAAATGTTAAGTCACATCATAACAAATTTTTTTGAATTCCAGTCCTCTGGAATCATTGATGCAGAAGGTTTCTTGTAAAGCTCAGGTCTGAAATGATTGTGTGTTTCTTTTCCTCATAATTGAGACTCCTATGGTTTATAGAGATTTGGCATGGTCCTGAAACCTTCCCTTCAGCCAGCTTGCCACTCCAGATGGCATTGCCTTTCTGAACAAGCTGAATCCTCTGGTCATGAAGGTAAAATAGCATTTATTTATTAGTCCTTGGCTAGTCTTGCTTACTGCTATTATTCACTTCATTGATCATGAGTATACAGTTCTTAACTCTTAATATTCCTGAATAGTGGTAGCCATTTTTCAAACTTTCCAGGCTGATGATTTCAACAAGTAAAAACTAATCGTTCAGTTTTTTAAAATCATGTAAGTTACCTACATACCTGGATTTATGCCAAGTTAGGCATAAAATGCACTTTTTATGTAGCTTCTACTGTTTCTTGTATTCTTTGAGAATGTGATTGATTCTTTTTTCTTTTTAGTGATTTTTTAAAATAAATTTGAGCTCCTAATTTATATATTAAAGGTTTCTAGAAGGAGAATTTATTCATGAACAAAATTAAACCTTTAGAAAAACATGTCTTAATTAATTAGATATATTTAATCAGTTGATTTTGTGAATCTTAAGTTCTAGAATATTAATTCTAGCACTAGCCCAACAAAAACCAAGTGATTGGTCCCCATCCTGTCATCTAGTGATTTCTTCAAAATGGAGTATTCAGTATATACATCTCACTTTATAATGCTAAAATATTGAACCCAATCAGATAGTCACTTTATAAGTACTTGACAGGGACACATCAATTTTCCTTTAAAATTTCAATTACTTAATAATTTTTGGCTTCGGTCTTTCTACAAGACCAACTAACTTCAAAATAAATATCTTTCTCACTACCACTTCAAGTAAGACTTTTCAAATAATGAAAGTAAAAGAAAAGGTTTTTTGTAAACTTAGAGAACGAACAATATTTTCTTTAGCACTACCTGCATTTGTTCCATTTTTAGTTGGCATTTTATTCCAAGTAATTCTTGCACTAAATAATCAGGAGCATGATGCATCTTCTCAGTAGTCCTTTCGTAGGTACCTCTGAAGGCAAAGGAATTAATACAGGTTTCTCCATCTGCCTTCTGTTTGTGTGAGATAACGTTAATACCCAATTTGTCTCTCAAAAAGTGCAAGGCACATTTTGAACTTCATCAGAGTTTTCCACAATATTGTTTAATGACACACTATGGAGAGGCCCCAAGGTAGATTTTAAGGACAACACTAGATATCATGATGAGGATAATATTCTGTGTAAACAAAGACATTTATCTCTTTACTGATATGATAATGATATCTCAAACACAAATAGAAGTCATTAACATATACTGCCATGCTTTGCTTAATGATGGGGTTGCTCTCTGAGAAATGTGTCATTAGGCCATTTTGTCACTGGCCTAATGAGCATCATAGAGTGCACTTACATAAACCTAGGTAGTGTAGCCTACTACACATCTGGGCATATGAGTATAGCTTACTGCTCCTAGGCTACAAACCTGTACAGCATATTACTATACTAAATAAATACTACAGGCAGTTGTAACACAATGGAAGTTGTGTATTTGAACATGTCTAAACATAGAAAAGGTAGTACAGTCGAAACACAGTAATATCATCTTATGGGACTACCATTGCAAATGTGGCCTGTTGTTGACCTAAACGTCATTATGTGGCACAAAACTATATATGAATATTTCTCATTGGCATACCCATTTTCAGTATTTTGGTAAACCAGACTAGCAGTTGTTTATGCTAATTTGTGAACCTAGTAAGTTACATTATCCCCATTTTATAGATGAGGAAATAGTTTTAAAGAACTTAAAGCATTGCATTATTTAATTAAGCCCAGTGTTATTCTCTTATATTATTCCTTTGAACAAGAGAGAGGGAAATAAATATGAAAAAAAGAAGAAATCAAAGGACAAATGCATAACAGTTCACTTTAGCCAATGAGTGGTTATATTTAGGTTTATGTTGGAAAAAGAGAAGTCACTTTAGTTTTAAAGAGAGAGCATGAGTGAAAACTGTGGAAAAATAATAAGCAAGCCACTGGGGGTATCCATTGATCTCCTTCTTTCTCCTTTAGTAAATGAGTGTGAACACTGGTTATGGATTTGTATTGACCCTATATTAAAATGACAAATGGCCTTCACATTAGCTTGCACACAAGTCTCTTAATGAAACCCATTGCAACTTGTCAGATGCAACCTAAGAATTGAACTAGACATTGATGGACAAAACCTTCCACTGACCATTGAAAACATGTAGATTCTCCCTGATTAAATTGATGCTTCTGACTTTAATGAGCTGCTATTGATTGGACGTTTACTGCTACAATATATTATTATATTGCTGTTCACAGTGCCATACTTAAGAGGTTGTAAGCATTTCTGCTATAAATCCTTTGTTTAGAAGCTTGTAGCTCAAGCAAAAAATATGCCAGTGATGTGATACATAACAAGCAGAGTCACTTTGACTGCAAATTATTTTTCACAATTAAAAAATAGACATATATATATTCCTATTTAGTAACTTCAATTTTCTGTGAATAACCAGAACAATGAAGGCCTGAACTAGTCTATTGATATATATTATATGAAAATATATTAAAGAGTTCTTATTGAAAACAATATTTAATATGATATGCTTTACTGAACTACCTTATAAGACCAAAAGAAACAGGCCTAAAAATGGCAAATGGAAAATGATTATTTGCCAGCTTCTCCTTGAGTTTAAATCATGGACTATGAATGCAGTACTTGAGCTAGTTTTATATACACCATTATTATTAAAATAGTAACAATATAAGACAAAGGTCATTTTGAACTAGAAAGCTAAAAAGCTGACATCTGTCCTTTTATTATAAATAATTTTCTGAACCCTAAGAACATTTAAACATGTGCAAATATTTTTATTTTATTTAAAACGTAAAGAGCTGATTTTAGAGTACATTTTTATTTGAAAAAGAATATCACTATCTTTAATTTTTGAGAGAAATACCCTTTTTCCATACCATGACACTTACAAATGTGACTCTATTTTAAGCACCTAGTATATTATTTCTCTTGAGTAGACATTTAAATATTTGCTGGAGGTTTGAATGAATGAATGAATGAATGAATGAATGAATGGAATGAACGGATAAAAGTTATGAGAATCTCGATTTTGTCTCTTCAGTTCTAGTGAAATTGTGCATATTACTTTAGTTAGAAAAGTATCAGTTTCTGGTTTTACTTTAAAATTTTGGTTCTATGTTTACATTCAAAAATAAATAAACTCTTTTAGACCACTTGAACCATTGATTATGGGCACAATTCCAGATATATTTTGGAGTTCTTGGCCAAGAAAGAATACATACATACTCTAGGACTATTCTTATAGTGTTAGAGAATTTTAAGTGTCACCAACAAACCAAAATAAACAAATAGCTGCTTTACATCGAATAGGTAAAATCTAAACAAATGAAAGTCTGTTTATTGCTCAAAAAAAGCATATTTTAGAAATTAATTAACCATTAGGCCATTCTTTGAGTATACTGTGTATATTAATATGTTTTACATCATTGCTAGGTATTGCTAATATAGGTAGATAAATCATATTGCGTTAACAGCTACATAAATGCCATTATATACAAGAAACATATTGTTTATATTCTTTGGAAACTACATCATCCAGAAAGAAAACAAGATTTACTATTTTATGTTTCTCAATATCTATGAAATCACTAGCTATACAAATAGTATCCTATTTGATTTTTGATGGAATTAACTTAAGACACCATTTAAATGTGACTATTTAGAATAACACCCCAGACACAAAGGAGTTGGTTGATTCTGACAAACCTTCTCAATGTTTTGAAAGTATATAGGAATACATATTAATGTTACAATGCTTCTGTAAACTGATTTATCTGGTTTCCAATAACATCTTTCAGTTGACATATTTGCTATGATTTTAGTCCAGCAAGATGCGGGAGGTGCATGGGTAGAGAGTATAACAATTTGTAATCATGCTGAATGACATCTACAATTTATAAACACACTAACTTATAGAATTCAAAAAAAAGGAAGAATCATATTCAGAGAATTCAACTCACCATCCTCATGGTCATGAAACGAACAAAGAAAGGAGTTGGAGCAAAAAGGAGAGGGCCAGATTCTCTGCACATTAAAATCAATGGGAGCTTTACAGTAGAAGTGTCTGAGGCAGATTGTTTCTCTCCCAGTCACAGCCTGATTCACTGAGCTATGCAGCTTTATAATTGTCACAAGTATTGAAGTTGGACTGAATATTTTTCCAGCTCTACCCACAGACAGAAAAGGTAGACTGAATAAAAATAGTCTTAACAGGGCATGTAAAGGAGTATCTCCATAATGATGTATTCAATTTTCAAATAAAAATATTTAGATATTTTAGGGTATTTTTTTTCTCACAATGTGTGAGAAGCAATAAAAGGAAGAGTTATATTCATGCTAATTCCCAAGACTCTAAGAAAAAAAAAATGTTTCCTCTCCATCAATTTGTAGATGATGAGTAAACTGATTAGGTCTTCAACTTGTGATGCCACTCTATAGACCAATGCAATGTCTTTTGTCTTCTCATTCTCAATAGTCTATGTAGAGCTGATTATATATCAGTTAACTCTATTATCCTCAGTTTTCTTTTTGGGGGTTTAAACCTCATTTGAATACTATTATTAAGAGAAAAGTTAATGATGGGAGGGAAAAAGAAAAAGAATGAAATGAAAAGCAGGGCCAAGAAAGGAGAAAATGAGAGAACAATAATACTGAAGGGAAAAAAAGAAAATAGGTTGTGCACAGCTATCTACTTCTAATGTGCACAAACAAAAATTATCTTTATTAATCCTCTGCTGTATTTACTTCCTTAGAGCTCTCAAGTAACAATTCAATGTTCTGCTCCTAGTATTTACATGATTTTCTACACTTATATGTAACTCAAGTTTAGAATTTGACCTGTCATCCCAAAGAGGGCTAATTTTAAAAGTCAGTTCATTCTGAATTAAGCACAAACTTCAAAACTGTGCAAAGACTATAGGTCTGTGTGGAGTGTCATATTATTGTATCTTCTCTCTCAGAGATCTGAGCTATTAGCTAACCCATCATTTTTCTTGTTTATAGTTAAGTATAATGTGTATGTTTTCTGACCTTCAACCATGCTATGTACACAACACTCCCACACTAAAAGCATTTCTATAGAAACAAAAAAGAATGAGGAAAATACTTATCACTCACATTGTTCTAGGGCTTTTATTTCCACCAGTTGCTTAAAATAGACATGCTTGTAGTAGGAAACAGTTCCTCTAAGGTATAATGAGGCACAAAATGTACTGTTCATGAAAAATTGATACACACAAACCTTTTTACTATATCATAACACAATTCATCTTTTATTAGAAGTGCAAACTAAGATGTGGACATTTTCCTCCAACTGTGAGCTAACGCTTTCCAAAGATGGATCTAGAGAAAGCAAACTGTTTTATGACTGTGGAAACATTTGAAGAGGTGCCTACATAAGAACAGTTTTAGAGAAAATCCTTGTTCATCCAGAACCTCAAACTTCATTGCTCTTTCATAAAATGAAATAGACACTTACCTTCCAATCTCATAAAGTTTCATTTTGTTCTAAGTTTCTCCAATCTGGAATCTAGAATTAAAGATGAGCATTACTTTAAAGAAGTAAAGCAAGACTTTAGCGTATGCCAGTTGAACAAATGCAGGAAGAATTCTCCAGCTAAAAGCGGAGACTAATGAGTTCATTAGCAGCAGTTGCATTTTATACATCAAGTAACTTTCAGGCAACAGTTGAGTCTCCGTCCTTCTAAATTGTATAGCGTAGCAGTTAAACGCAAGAACTGTAGAGAAGGGTTTCTCAACCTCAGCCCTATTGACATTTTGAAGCAAATAATTACTTGTTGTGGAAGCAGAGGAGTGAAGGAGTTTCCTGTGCATTGCAGGAAATTTAGCCAGATTCCTGGCCTCCACCAGCTAGATCCCAGCCACACTGCTCCCCCACAGCCATGTCAATCTAAAGCATCTCCAGACTCTTTAGGGACAAAAGTGTTCTGACCTCCTTGGAAAACCACGACTGCTTTAGACTAAGATTGGCCTAATTTCTAATTTGTCCATCCTTTATAGAGACAATGCACATAATTATTGAACTAACTTGATAGAATTGTAAAGATCAAAATGTTAGAGTGTTCTGTACATTCTCTGGCCCACAGTGTATGTGAAAAATGTGTAATTATTGTTATCATGGGCAGAAATGTATGAACGACAATCGCTCTATCATGGAGTGGCCATCTTTTGGTTGTCACAACCATGTGGACATGAGATAAATTGACATCACTTGTGTTTACATTTATTTTTCAGGATCATTACAGTCATTATATTGATCCCATTCATTTCCCCTTTTCGATAATATTAAGTAATGATTTCCTCCTTTACCTGTAAGCATTAATATGCCAGAAACTGCAATGGAAATGTGTAGTCTGAGCTTTTAGTGTGATATCTAACAAGTCATTACCAAGGCCAATGTCAAGGAGATTTTTCCCTATATTATCTTCTGTACGTTTTATGGTTCCGGGTCTCGTGTTTAGGTCTTTTATCAGTTTTGATTTGATTTTTGTGTATGGTATAAGATAAGGACCCAATCTCTCTTCTCTCTCTCTCTCTCTCTTTCTCTCTTATTTTTCTTTTTTTGTATGTATAAATCCAGTTTTTCCAGCACCATTTATTAAAGATACTATCTTATCCTATCCTTTCCCCATTGTGTCTTTTTGGTGGCCTTGTCAAAAACTGGTTAACCATTTATGTTTGTACTATTTCTGGGCTTTCTATTCTGTCCCACTACTTCGTGGGTTTATTTCTTTTTTTTCAGAATTGCTTGGCTACACAGGGGCTTTTTATGGTTTCATACCAATTTTTGTATTGTTTTTTCTATTTGTATGAAGAATTCCACTAGGATTTTGATAAGGATGGCATTGAATTGCTATATTGCTTTACATATTGTGGACATTCTAGCCATATTAATTCTTTCTATCTATAAGCACGGAATATATTTTCATTTATTTCTGCCCTCTTCAATTTATTTCATAAATGTCTTATAGTTTTCAGTATATAGGTTGTTTACCTCTTTTGTTAAATTTATTCCTAAATTATGTTATTGTGAAATGGGTTTTTTTTTTATTTCTTTTCCAGCTAGGTTATTATTTGTGTATAGAAATGCCATGGATTTTTGTATGCTGATTTTATATCTTACAACTTTACTGAACTCACTTATTAGATCTAACAGTTTTTTGGTGGAGTCTTTGGGGTTTTTTACACATAAGGTCATGTCATCTGCAACTAGAAAAAATTTTATTTCTTCCTGTCTCATTTACTTACCTTTTATTTCTTTCTTTTTCTTTATTTCTTCTTTTTTTTAGACAGGGTCTTCCTCTGTTTTCTGGGATAGAGTGCAGTGTCATCATGATAGCTCACTGCAACCTCAAATCATGGGCCCAAATGATTCCTCTACCTTAGCCTCCCAAGTAGCTGGGACTACAGGCATGTACCACCTTGCCTGGCTAATTTTTCAATTTTTCTATTTTATCATAGAGATAGGGTCTCACTCTTTCTCAGGCTGGTCTTGAACTCCTGACCTCAAGTGATTCCTCTCACCTTAGCCTCCCAAAGTGCTAGGATTACAGGCATGAGCCACTGTGCCCAGCTCCTTTTCTTTTCTAATTGCACTTTTTAGTACTTTTAGTACTCTGTTGAATAGAAGTGGTGAGAATAGGCATCCTTGCCTTGTACCAGATCACAGAGGAAAAGCTTTCAGCTTCTCCCCATTGATTATGATGTTATCTGTGGGTTTCTCAGAATTGATTTTTACTGTGTTGAGGAAATTTCCCTCTGTACTTAAACTGTTAAGCGTTTTTATCGAGAAAGGATGTTAAATTTTTTTAAATACTTTTTCTGCAGCAATTGATAGGATCATGGAGCTTTGTTTTTTTTTTCAATATGGTAATTGTACCACATTGACTGATATGCACCTGTAAGAGCCTTGTGTTCCAGGCTTTAGGGCTAAGAGAAAAAAAGAAAAAAGAAAGCCTTGTGTGCCAGGGAAAATCCCTCTTGTTTGTGATGTGTAATCTTTTTGATGTGTTGTTGAATTTTATTTGCTAATATTTTATTGAGAATGTTTGCATCAGTGTTCATCAGAGATATCTGGCCTACAGTTTTATTTTCTTGTTGTGTCTCCATCTGGCTTAGGTATCAAGGTGGTGCGGGTGTGAGAAAGTATTCCTTCAAACTCTATGGTAATAAATCTCCTTTGAAAGTTGGGTAGTATTAAGCTGTAAAGGCATCTGGTCTTGGGTTTTTCTTTGTTGGGAAGTTTTAAATTATTACTTTAAACTCTTTGTTTGTTGTTGATCTGTTCAGACTTTCTATTTCTTCTTGATTCAACCTGGTTGGGTTGTAATTTTCTAGGAATGTATCCATTATCTCTAGGTTATCAAATTTGTTCACATATAATTGTTCATAATAGCCCTTTATGATTTTTTATGTTTGAGGTGTCTATTGTACTATCTTGACTTCCATTTCTGATTTTATATATTTGATTTTTATCTCTCTCTTTTTTTAGTCTAGCTAAGAGTGTCTCAGTTTCATTCATCTTTTTTTTTCAAAAGCCAACCTTAATTTTATTTATTTTTTCTATTTTTTTCTCTATTTGATTTATGGTTGTTCTGATCTTTATTATTTTCTTCATTCGACTAACTTTGAGTTTAGTGTATTCTTTATTTTCTAGTTTCTTGAGAGGTAATGTTAAGCTGTTTATTTGGGGTCTCTCTTCTTTTTTACTGTATTTATTGCTATTAACTTCTGTCATACAAATACTATGGCTGTATTCCATAAGTTCTGGTATGTTGCATTTCATTTGTCTCAAGATGTAAGATATTTTTAAATTTCCCTTTTGATGTCTTTTTTGGCCCACTGGTTATTCAGAAGCATGTTGTTTAATTTACACATGTTTACAAATTTTCCAAAATTCCTCCTGTTATTGATTTCTAGTTTATACCACTGTTGTCAGAAATAATACTTGATATGATTTAGATCTCCCTATATTTGTTAAGCCTTGTTTTGTGGACTACTGTATGGTCTATCCTGGAAAATGTTTCATGTATACTAGAGAAGAATGTGTATTCTACCACTGCCATTGGATGAACACCTCTGTATATATTTGTTAGATCCCTCTATTTCTCCCTTCATGTTTATTAATTTTTTATGACAAAATCTCTCTATCTTCCTCAGGATGAAGTGCAGTGGCTATTCACAGGCATGATCATTGTACATTACAGTTTTGAACTTCTGGATTCAAGTAATCTTCTTACTTCTGAGTAGCTGGGAATATAGGCATGTGCCACCATGTATGGTGCCATTAATGTTTGCTTTGCACATTTAGGTTCTTCATTATTGGGTGCATATATATTTACAATTGTTATGTCCTCTTAATGAATCAAGTGCTCTATCACTAAATGATGACCTATGTTGTCTATCTTGACAGTCTTTGACTAAACTCTATTTTACCTAAGTATAGCTAGCTCTGCTCTCTTTTGGTTACCTTTTGAATGAAATATCTTCTTTTATCCCTTCACCTTCAGCCTATGTGTGTCCTTTAGGCTAAAGGGGTCTGTTGTAGGCAGCAACATAATTAGTTCTTGATGTTTTTGGTTGTTGTTTTTTCTTAATCCATTTAGCCACTCTAAATCTTTTGATTAGAGAATTTTATCCATTTACATTTAAAGTAATGATTGATAGATAAGGATTTACTACTGCCATTTTGTTAATCATTTCTGGTTGCTTTGTAGAGCCTTAGATTCTTGCAAGCTTTCTTGTTTATCTTTGTGATTTGCTTATTTTCTGTAGTGCTAAATTTTGATTCCATTCTCTTTATCATTTTTGTACCTGCTATAGTTTTTTGCTTTGTGGTTACCATGAGGCTTACATAAGAATCTAATAGTTATAATGACTATCTTATACTGATAACTTTAGTCACCTACAAAAATTCTAGATGCTCCCCTCACACAAATTATATTTTTGATGTCACATTTTATATCTTTTTATATTATGTATATCTTAACAACTTACTGTCACTTTCATTACTTTTGACTGATTTGACTTTAAATCTTCATACTAGAGATATATATAATGAACAGGGCAACATAACAGTATTGGAGTATTCTGAATTAGACTGTATATTTATCTTTACTAGTAAATTTTATACTTTTATAGGTTTTCAAATTAGTAATTAGTGTCCTTTTTTTTTTTTTTTCTATTTGAAGAACTCCCTTAAGCATTTCTTGTACAGCAAATATAGCGGTAATGAATTTCCTCAATTTTTCAAGTCTGAGGAAGACTTTATTTCTCCATTCCTAAAAAACATATTTACTGTGTATAGCATTCTTTGTTGGCAGTTTTTTTTCTTTTAGTACTTTGACTATATCTTCCCATTCTCTCATAACCTATAACATTTTTGCTGATAAATCTGCTCTTTGTCTAATGGAGATATCATTATATGTGGCGTGACACTTTTATTGCTCTTAAAATTCTCTCTTTGTCTTTAACTATTGACAGTTTAATTACAATGTGTCCCAGGGATGAGCTCTCGGTTGAATCTATTTGGAAACTTTTGAGCTACAGGGATCTGGATGTCCATATCTCTTCCAAGACTTTGGAAATTTTCAGCAATTATTTCATTAAATTAGATTTCTGTCTCTATCTTTGTCTCTTCTCAAACTCCCATAATGCAAATATTTGTTCATTTAATACTGTTTATAAGTTCCATAGGCTGTCTTCACTCATTTTCATTGTTTTTTTTTTTTTTTTTTTTTTTTTTTTTTTTTTGAGACAGAGTCTCGCTTTGTTGCCCAGGCTAGAGTGAGTGCCATGGCGTCAGCCTAGCTCACAGCAACCTCAAACTCCTGGGCTCGAGTGATCCTTCTGCCTCAGCCTCCCGGGTAGCTGGGACTACAGGCATGTGCCACCATGCCCGGCTAATTTTTTATATATATATCAGTTGGCCAATTAATTTCTTTCTATTTATAGTAGAGACGGGGTCTCGCTCTTGCTCAGGCTGGTTTTGAACTCCTGACCTTGAGCAATCCGCCCGCCTCGGCCTCCCAAGAGCTAGGATTACAGGCGTGAGCCACAGCACCCGGCCTCATTGTTTTTTCTTCTTCTTTTTTGTCTCTGGTAATTTCAAAAGACCTCTCTTCAAGCACAGAGATTCTTTCTTCTGTGGGATCTAGTCTGTACTTGATGTTCTTTATTGTATTTTTATTTAATTCGCTAAACTCTTCAGCTCCAAAATTTCTGTCTCTATTTCATATCTATATCTTTATTGAATTTCTCATTTAGACCATAAATTGCTTTTCTGATTTTGTTGATTGTCTATCTGTATTCTCTAGTCTGAGTTTCCTTAAAATTATTGTCTTGAATTCCTTTTCAAGCTATTTGTAATTGTCTTTTCCTTTGGGGTCAGTTATTGGAGAATTATTATGTTCCTTTGGTGGTGTCATGATTCCTTACTTTTTCGTGTTTCCTGTGTCCCTGAATTGATGTCTATGCATTTGGTGAACCAATTATCTCTTCCAAACTTCACAGTGTTCCTTTCACAGCCAAAGACTTTTATTTGCAAATAGGTCTTAGTATACTAATTGGGAAGGATGTGGGCTTTGATTTTGAGTGGGTATTAGTGGTGTTGCTTTCATGCAGTTTCTTCATCTGCAACCAATGTCAGCATTACTGGGGGGGAGGTCACCAGCCTAGACTGTACGAGCTTGTGGCAGTGGTAGCATAGGTTGTTAGGGTCCTTGGTGGCAAGGGCTTCAGGGTTCTTCTGCTCTCATTTTCTCCACAATGTGGAGTCTTAACTAAGAGGATCCCTCTTTAGGTCAGGTCTGACATAACCCACAAGTGGATGCAGCAGCACTGGGTTCCAGGGCACAGATGCTTAGAGCATCTCTGGTCCTGTGCTCAGGGTCTCATGAACCTATTATGGCACCTGGGTCTTTAGTTTCAGGTTCACTCTCCAAAGCAGGATTGGATGTAGATTGCCCAAAAAGCCAAGGTCTGTGAAGGTTTGGGCCCTGGGAGCAGAGTGCAGCTGAAATTTAGGAATAAGAACTAATAGAGCACAGTGGCAACTCAGGTCCCACATGATAAGGCACTTCATAGTGATGACTCTGGACACAGATGGTGAGACACAGCAGTACCTCGGACTCTGTGAGGCTAACTTTGGTGGCAGCAAGGACCCTGGAGTGGTGGAGCAGAGCTGTTTCTTGGGTCCTAGGAAACAGGGAGCAGCACACTGATGACTCCACTCACTGGGGAAGGGGATATCTCAGCAACTCAGAATGTCACGGGCTAGTCAAGCTCCAAGAAAGCAGGATAGAATGTCACAGTTCAGCCACTATTCTGTAACCCTGGGAGACAGGGCACCACATCAGTTCAGCCTTGGGATGTGTGTCTACTCAACTCGGCCAAGACACCAATTCTCCAAGAGGCAGGGTGCAGCAAGGTACAGAAATGACTTGGAGGGGTAGATGGACCAGCTCTGCAACAGTTTGGCCATGTCAGATAGTATATAGCAGCAGCTTAGCTCAGGGATGGCAGGTCACTAGGTGGGGGTGATTCACCAGTAGCAAAGCTTCAGGAAGGAAGGGTGCCATGGCAACTTGCACCTCGAACAGGACACTTTTCTGCAGTGATTCTGTATTCAAGATGGTACAGATCAGTAGCTGCACTGGTCAAAGAGAGTGGAGCACAACATCAGCTCCTTCTTAGGAATAACAGCTGTATGGACTCTAGGAAGCTCCTCAGCTGGGCTTAGTCCCTATGAAGACTACAGGAGTCCCCAGTGGTGAGGACTATAGTTGGCCAAGATGGTGATGGGGGCTGCTAGGGTCCACTTGATTACCTTTTTACCACATGGAGAAGTCACTCCTGGTTCTGAGCTGATCCCAACTAAGGCAGGGGGTGGAGAAGGCAAGATGTTTCCTTCTGGTCTCTATGTGGCCATCCTGAGTGTCTCTACTCTGCAGGATTTTGCCACCCCTTTGATGCACTCCAGTGCTCTCCTTTATTTATTTTTATCAAAAGGCAGTTGTTCATTCATTGTTTTGGCTGCGGACAATTGCTAGGGCTTCTAATTTGCTGAAGTCATTCTCCCCAAATTGTTTAATTTTAGGTAGAAAGGATGAAAATCTTAAATGTATAACATTACAATGAATAAGGTAATTTCATTTTTCCATTTGCAAGCAGAAGAATAGGAAATTTTAATTTAACTTGTTAAGAATGAGGCCACAAAACTCTGTGAACTTTAATTGCAATAATAGCTCTGTGATTCTGGCAAAATTATCAAGCTCTTTAGCTAGATTTTTCAGAGGTCTTTTTTTTTTTTTTTTCATATTTCTTCAGGGGGTTTGTTTAGGGGATGAGAAAGGACTTTATCAGAATGAGACCTGATGGGCAAGTTGGTGATTTTGTTGATGGCAGTGTGGAATAGCCTGATTAGATTAATAACCCGCCATGTAGAACTCACTGCATAGGTATTTTCCCTATGGTATTCTTATTGATTCTGGGCCAGATGCATGTTGCATACAGGCTGATGAATTTAAGAACAGATCCATGCCTGCTTAATGTATCCTTGAAAACAGCTTTCAAAAGCCATTAAACCTGCAAAATGATAGGGTCTACACCCTGAGACATCACTCTACAGACAAATAGATTTCGGTTTGCATTTTTTTTCTTAATTCATTTTAAGTTTGTATGGAATTCATTAGGCCAATAAAAGTTTTGTTCTATTGAAAAGAATTCTAAATCTGAAGCCAAAAGCTATATTTGAAATGCAATTTTGACACTTTATAGGTGTGACACTAGGTGAGTGACAAAATGTATTGGGCCTCGGTTTCCTCCAATGCAGGAATTGGTTTAGACCAGTGGTTATCAACATATGCATCCAGCACCAGTAGTGTCAGCATCACCTGGGAACTTGCTAGAAATGCAAACTCTCAGCAGGCACAGTGGCTCACACCTGTAATCCCAGCACTGTGGAAGCCAAAGCAGGAGGATGACTAGAAGCCAGGAGTTGGAGATCAGCCTGGGCAACACAGTGAGACCCCCAGCTCTACAATTCTTTTTTTTTTTTTAATTTAGCCAGGTGTGGTGGCACACACCATAGTCCTAGGTACTTGGGAGGCTGAGGTAGGAGGTCGCTTGAGTCCAGGAGTCTGAGGCTGCAGTGAGCTATGGGGCACAGCACTCCATCCACCCTGGGAGACAAAGTGAAACTATCTCTAAAAACTAAAAGAGAAAAAGAAAGAGTGAGAGAGAGAATTAATTCTCAGGTCCACACCAGGCATTCTGAATCTGCAACTCTGGGTATGTTACCAAGATATCTGTGATTCACCCTCTAAGTGATTCTGACCCAGGATAAAGTTTGAGAACCACTGCAATAGTTCAGAAAACTTTTTCTTTAAAGGATCATCTAGTAATATTTTAGGCTTTATAGGCCAAGAAGTAAAATTAAGGATATTATGTAGGTAATCATTAATGTATAGAAAGAGAGAAAAAGAAATTGTATTGATATAATTTAAATATAATAATAAAGAAAAAAATTTATAATACAGGTCACTAATGGAAAGAATGGAAACTTTTTTAAGGGGGGATACTATTTTGATGAGTTGGAACTCAAAGTTAATGTTCCCTATCACTAAATTTCTTGTATATATTCATCTGTAAAAGTCATTCTTAGCTTGTGGGCCATACAAATTGGTGGCATGTTGAATATGGCCTGCAAGTCACAGTTTGCCATCCCTTATATAGAGGATATCTAAAGTCCTTTCTATTTGTCACCTTTTATGAGCCTACCTGCACCAATGGTGACATTCCTTGGACACCTGCTTTTTTCTCCTCTTTAGATATTAATAATATAAAATTAAGAACCCAAATTAGAAATCCTAGCACTCCATCTTTAACCTAAACCCATCTACCCTCACCACCCACTATCTGTAGATCTTTCATGAAAACTGAACAAAAGGTGGCTGAACAAGATATAAAGTACACAGTGAGTTCTTGAATGCCTGGACCAATTTTTTCAAAGTAAAGCCAGATGCAAATAATGGTTTTATGCATAGATTTTAGATATGATGTAGTATCTATCAGTAATATCCTTCACAATCTCTTTATTTATTGTCTATTGGGGAAAAGACTTAAAAAGTCAACAGTATTTCAGAGATTAACTGAACTACAGTGTATCAAAGTCATGACTTATTATAAAAACGATAGAAGCAGGAACTTATTATCCCAAGCAATTAGCTCTTATCAGACTCCAAATAAGATATATTGGTCAGACTCTCTTTTATCCATCCAGGTGGGAATACTAGAAATGGATATCTTTTTAAATCAAAGCTTCCATCTTAAGTAAAAACAGAGAGAGAGAGAGAGAAAGCACAAATTAGTTGAATCAATTCATTTGCTTTTTGCCAGAAACTTGCCTTCTGCAATTAATTCAATTGACTAGTTTAATTTCTCTATACATTCATCAGGGCAATGATGGAGATATGACTATTCAGTTTTAAGCATCACTTGGGCTCCATTCTCTAATTCCCTTGTCTCCCAACTACTGCAATGCCTCTAGTTGCTATGTCCCATGCTATGTGGAAGAAGGGGCCAGTATTCTCTCAAAAGTGTACAAATAATGTAATTAACCACCCCCACTCTAATCTCAGGCATATGTCTTGTGTGCTTTGTGCACTTATGCATCTGGTCAAGAACTGAGTCAAACTCTTTGGCGTGAAAGGAGAAATGGGCTATGTGAAAGAAGCAAGGATTAGGACATTTTTTTCTGTTCACAGAGTAAACCTAGCAAAATATCTTTTCTTGCATGAGTGTAAAACTAGCTCCTTTCACTGTCTTTTGATATTTGCATTTGGGCATAGCGCAAAATTTGCAAGACTTGATAACTTCCTATCACATCTCAATCACTGGTATTTCTCCTCACAAAAAGGCAAAACTTCACATCCCTGCAGTCTCTATTGGCTATACCAATATGCAGACAGGTTTACTCTTTATTCTTTCTTTTTCATTTTCTAATGAGGTTAAATATATACACAGTAGAATGCATAAAGTGTACTCAAGTGTACCTTTCAGTGAATTTTTATGTATATACTTTTGTCTAACTACTCACCCAGGTCACAAAAGAGAACATTTCTGACATTCCACTTAGTCAATACCCACCCCAGAGATAAACATTATTCTGACTCTGTCACCACTGATTAGATTTGCCCATCATTAAATTTTATGGATTATATTACTTAGTCTTTTGTGTGTGCCTTTTTGCTCAAAATTATGCTTCTGACTAGATTTGTTCTTATGTGACATGTATAGAAATCAGCCACAATTTGGGGTCCACAATGTGTAACCCAGGTCATTCATCTCCCTAGACAATATGTGAAATCCCTCAATATAGACGAATGAATGCTAATAAAATGCATTAACTAAATATAAATAATGAATACTGTATTTCTTTTCTGTTATCTAACATAATTGCAATTTTTATATGTAGCATTTCAAGACCAAATATTACTGTTCAACTCACATACAGATTAAAAAATGAATTGTAAGTTTTCCATGTTTTGGTGATTATTGATATCCTGTAGATTTTTTTTTTTTTTTTTTTTTTTTTTTTTTTTTTTTTTTTGAGACAGAGTCTCACTTTGTTGCCCAGGCTAGAGTGAGTGTCGTGGCGTCAGCCTGGCTCACAGCAACCTCAATCTCCGGGGCTCAGCGATCCTACTGCCTCAGCCTCCCGAGTAGCTGGGACTACAGGCACGCACCACCATGCCCGGCTAATTTTTTTTGTATATATATTTTTAGTTGGTCAATTAATTTCTTTCTATTTTTGGTAGAGACGGGGTCTCGCTCAGGCTGGTTTCGAACTCCTGACCTTGAGCAATCCGCCCGCCTCAGCCTCCCAAAGTGCTAGGATTACAGGCGTGAGCCACCGCGCCCGGCAATATCCTGTAGATTTTAAAACCCACCTAAGAGTCCACAATGATGAATTGCTTTACTTTAAGCAAATTTATAATTTTCATCTACTTTACTCCACACTTTATGAGCCTAATTTTTCAGGGTTCATTAATTCACTTTCCCCTGGTGGCTGTTATATATTGTTTGGATTTCCATTTATGTCATTTTCGTCCTCTAATCTATACTATGCTTCTTTGAAATTCTTGGTTCTTATTTAACTTGTTTCTCACATTTTTAATCCATTATCTGTGCACAATATTAATTGCATGTGCCTTTCCTGGGTTCAAAGATGACAATTAATTGTTCCTCTTATTTGATTTATCTAATTTTTTTTAAAACAAAAGAAAACAAAACAAGAAATCTTTTCCCCATAGTTAGTTCCTCCCAACCACTCCTTCCTTTCTGTTATTTGTACCATCATTCTGCCAATTCTTGAAGCTGGCCAGTGGGAGTTCTTTGACTCTCTTTCCACTGTCTTCTCACTGCTGCTCATAATTCATTTTCTCATCACCAGAGCCCTGATTGCACTGATGATCTAATATGCCTGCCTGGTCCACCCTCTCCCAGCTGCAATTCATCTACTATATGCTCCCTAAACCTCTGATGGCATTAGGAGAGTCATCTGCTGAACAACTTAAATCAGTATTTCTCCAATGTCAAGAATGTGTGGATCCATTCTAAAGGAAAAAATATCCCATACATCATCAGTGTCAACTTAAATTAGTTTTATTATAGCGTAATATAAATAAGGGCTAGCATAAGCCTATTTATAAAATCCTTCTTCTTACAGATCGTGTATAACTATAAAATCAAATGGATATAATTAATACTAACAATATAATGAAACTAATACAGCTGAAATGAATAAGATGAATAAAAATCAATTCCCACTCACTATGTGAATATTGTACTAATTGCTACTCTTTGTACATTGGAAACCTTAAGAAAAGTGTTTGAAGATTGCATCATCTCATGGAACACAGTATTATGGCAGGACTATAAATAATGCTGTGTTCTTTGAAATGATGCAATCCTCCCAACACTCTCCTCTATTCAAAATATTTCAAAAAAATCCATGTCTTCTGTGTGATACAATGTCATTTACCTTCGCCATTTTCAAATGCATCATTTACCTCTTAAGTCGACCTGGGTTTTTTGTTTGTTTGTTTGTTTGTTTTGCTCATGCATTCACTAAAATCAGTGTTGACTGATTACCATGCCAGGAATGATGAACATAACACAAATGAAATAATTCTGCAGTTTGCAGATAGGAGTCTGGCATCCAGCTGCCATATAATATCTGTACATTATTTTATATTAAGAGATTATTATTTAGATGAAAACCCCAAATGTGATACAACTAAAAAATACTTCACAGGACCTCAGCTTAAACACAATGAGTTAAAATGATACTATACTTCCTATTTATTCATACCCAAATAATCAAGTAGACATTGTTTTCTTTACATGAGTGTATATGTATGTCCTATCTCATTAATTAGATTTTAATTTCCTTAAAGGCAGAAGCATACCTTAAACTCCTTTGTGCATTCATATGCCTAGCACAGGACTTCGTACATATTTATCTTCACTAAAAGTTCTCAATTGATTACTGAGTTAATGAATGCTGTTCATTGCTTCTTTCCCTATTTTCTGCCTTTTCCTATAGTCAGATTAATTCCCTAATAGCTCACTTCCTTCCTTACCCCAAAACCTCTCTACCTTGACAAATACACCCTGAATGAGCTCACATCCAATACTTTATTCATAACACTTTTTCCATTTAAAATAACTTTTCTGCTGACTATATTACTACATCTTATATTTCTTAGCTAACCTTTTTTATATCTTCTGTTTTTTTGCTGAGACTTCCTGTTTTTTACATTTTCCCCATGCATGTTCATAATTGCTATTTGAAGCATTTATTTTTAGGATGGCTGCTCTAGAACCTTTGCTAACATTTCTGTCATCTTGATGTTGGCATCAATCGATTGTCTTTTATTCATTAAGTTGCACATCTTTCTGGTTCACCGTTTGAGTAGACAGTAGAAGCCTAGACATTTTAGGAATTATGTGTAGAAAACTATAGATATTATTTTGACCATCTATTTTAGCTGGTGTCCACAGACGCCATTCCTGCAGGGTAAGGAAGTGTACCACCTCCTGACTGTTAGGTGTGGATAAATGTCCAGGATTCCCCACTTGGCCTCTGTTGACATTCACAGGAAAGGTGAATGTCATTACTTCATTACTTCTGGTGGACTGGGAGTTCTAGTTCCCCACGTGATGTACCTCCAATAACACCAATAGATTGGAGGTGTCCTCACTACCAGTGGGTGGTGGCAAAAGTCCTGACTCTACACCAGGTTTCTTTGGCACTACCTAGTGGGGAGAGGGAGAAATGCCTCAATACTGTTAGGTGGATGTGAAAGTCCTGACACTCCCCATGGTCTCCTGACACAAGGGAGTGGGAACTCATTATAGCCTGGTGGGGGGAAAAGTCTGTCTCTCTGCCCCACCTTGTCTGACACAACCCTGATGGGGAGTTTGAGGAGCTTCCTTACTGCCTGCCCGGGGTGGAAGTCTCCGCATACCACTTGGCTTTGGGTGTTACTCACATCACCCATCCTAAGAATAAGATCTAGATTTTTGGCTTACTCTTACTTTTAAAAGCTCTTCCTTTCTTATCCTGTTGTTTTGAAGACTTAATTATTCACAAAGATACCTCTAAAGGGTACTTTTTCAGTGCTTATTCTACTGCCTTTATCTCATCCACCTGCAATCATGCTTTAGGCGATCTCAACAAATCCCATGGTTATAAACACCTCCTATATTTCTTACAACTCCTAAGTTTATCTCTCCCACTTCAGCTTCAATCCCGAAGTCCAAATTCACATATACGACAGCTCACCTGACATCTCCACTTTGATATCTAATAGGCACATAAAATTTGATTCTACCCCACCTCTGCTAATGCCCCAAATCTGTTTCTGTCCCAATTTCCACACTCAAAAACCAACTTTATTCTTCCAGATGCTCATATCCAAAACAACAAATTCCCCTTTTTCTCTCAAAAACTGAACCCAACAGAAAATCTTATAGGCTCAAATTTTAAGATATATTCATAACCATTTTTACAAATTTCCACTGCTACCATTCTCATCTAAGTCACCATTATTTCTCATCTGGGCCACCACGATGACCTCCTGGATGCCTGTTTCCAACTTTGTTTCAAATGCCCAGAGTCTATTCCCACAAGTGCTAGAGTGATTCTCTTATGATGGAAAACCATGTCATAATTCTCTACTCAGAAATTTCCAATGTCATCTCATTTTATTCACAGTAATATATTAATAGAAAGTCCTCCTTCAGCTCCTGCCACTGTCCATCTTACTGACACTATTCCACCCCATTGGCCTTCCTGCAGCTCTACAACCAGGACAAGCACTGTCTAACCACAGGGCATTTGCATTTATTGCTCTGTACATGTAGAAAGTTCTTGTCCAAGATATCCTTAAATTATTTTTTATTCAATGTTCAAATGTCACCTAATCTGAGAGGACTTCTTTGGTTAGCCCATTTTAGTACTCCCCCAATGTTATTTTATATCTCATTCACCTTGTTTTGCTTTTTTTTATAGCTCTTATCACCACCTGCCATATAGTAGTTTGTTTATTCATTGATTTCTGACTTTCTCCATGGAAAGTGAGCTCCATGCAAATGGCGGCTCTCTTTTGTTCTCTGTTGTATTTCCAATGCCTAAAGAGTTAGTAGCACATAATAGGTGTCCCATAAATATTTGTTGATTAATTTAATTAAAAAATATTTTTTACTACAGTTAAGAATTTTTTTTCTGGTTGATGTATCCCCTGACAAATAAAGGGCAGGTCAAATCAAAGATATATATTTAGCATATAATGTTTCATCTCTTATTTGGGTACTTTCTTTTTCTCCCCAAGGAAGCATGTGAATAAAGTAGTACCAAAATGTAGTAAGAAAAACTAATAATAATATTTAATAATTCTTGTAAAAGTCAGTTCATTCAGAACCCGGTATGATTGTATTCCTTTCTAGTAATTGAAATTTCCATCTTCTTTTAAATAAATTGCTAGAAATAGAGATCCTCTATTGTAACACTCTTTCTGATAACAGTTATAGAAAAGCAATGGAAAAAAGTAATATATTTCTAGAATTTAGGATAATATATTACTTCTGCATGAAATCTACCTTCTCTTTAGTATATATTATTAACTTATGTGTTTTAATGGTAAAATTTACTTCTTATGCTCACTTCCATTTCGTTTTGAAGCAATAATCTCATAACAGCAGATGGAGGCACTATGCCAGAAGTTGCTAGAACTTGAGAAATTAGCTTTTTTCCCCTAGATTGATTTGCAATCTTGCTGGGAATTTTTGCTTGCTGAACATGACTGAAGTCTGTTTCTAAAGTTAGAGTTCACTCTCCTAATGATGAATTCTGAAAAATAATTGGGCACCCGAAAAAAGATTCATTCTACTAAAATTTTCAGATGTACCCAATGATTATCCGTATCTTTGATTGTTAGAATAAAATTTACCAAGTGACTTAAATAAAATCGACAAATATCATGTTACAGATAAAAGTATAAAGTACCTTCAAAACTGATAAATGTCTTTGACTACAGTATTAAGCCTTCCAATTCTCTTGAGAAAATTTCTATGATCTACAAACTAGTTTTCTTGCCACCAGCCTGTATAATCGCCCTCCAAACCATCTTCTCTTCTCCCTTTATAAGAATATTTCTTGATCTCCAATTGCATCTGTTGAAAAATGTTCCAATGGCTTTTAAATGCCTAAGGAAGAAAAATCCCATGTTTTTCACATGTAAAGCAAAGCCCTTCAAAGCCTTTCACAGGTTAACCTCATTCAACTTTTCCCAGCCTTGACTTTGCTACCTGATCTTGTGGTTACAGCATTATAGATCTAAACAACAATCCACACTGTACAAGTATCTCAAACCTTTACCAGGAGCAACTTTCCTTCTTGCCTAACTGGTAATGTTCTGTACATTTTTCAAGGTTGATTTAAATAGCATAACTCTCTGCACTAAGGAAGAATTGACGATTTTTTCAGGTTCCTGACATTGCTTAGGTGTGAGTAGTCTGTAGTGGAGAATTCATAGTTCCTGTCCTCCTGGGGCTTCCAGGCTAGGATGCCTTCTCTGCCTGCTCCCCTTGGAACTCCTCCCCAATCAGAATTATGTTAGTTTTCCTGGCTCTATCACAGTGAACAGATTAGAACACTAAACTGCACTTTTTTAGGGTAGTGCCTTCTCTTAATCATCCATTTTTATTCTTGATTCTAGCCCAATTAAGCACAGAAAAGATGCAAGCTCAATGTTTACAGGTTTGGGTTTAAGAAAGGGAGACACAATGAAAGGTCGAAAGATTCATTTAACCATTTCGATATTTTTCTTCTTCCTAAGGTAAAATATTTTTTAAAATGTCTAATTTGACATGAATAAAATCACTTAATTATTTCTTATAAAGGAGAATCCTGAATCTCAGAAAGAATTTTTAATGATGTGGGACTTTAAAAGGTACTAAAAAAATTTTAAGTAAAGTTGCCTCTTGTCCAACATTGACAAAAAGAGACAAAATTTACTTTTCTCTTACATGAAGTTGTAGCAATTTTTTCTAGGCTGAAAGAACATTAGCCACACATTCCCTAGGTCCTTCTTTTCTTTATACTGAAAATGAGATAGCAGGCAATTTACCCATCAGGTTTTTAATGAGTCACAGTATTTGAAGGCTATGAACTGAGTAATATCATTCATTTATGGTCTTGTCCTGCAGATGTTGTGTTTTATATAAGACAGTGTGAAACAAACAAAACAGAGCTTTTTAATAAGCTTCACTATTAAGTACAACAGGGCCATTTCAGAGAATAATGGCATTACACAGAAGAGAATAAAAGGCATAAAGTGTCGTTTTCCTCAAATAACAAAGAGATAAACGGGTAAAGAAACATAAATGTTAACACAGTGACCAATAAATTTGTACTATTTCACATCTAAGAAAAGTCACAATAGCACAACACTTTGCAGCTTAGTTTTTTGTTTCAAATAAGTCAATCATGAGTCAATATTACCAACAGATCCTTGTCCTTTTTTTCTAAATTATAATAGAGCCATAGAGCTACCAATAATTTAATGCCTTTTTAAAGGTCACAGTGGAGGCTAATAACCAAATTCAGGCTAGAATCCATTGTCTAGGTTAATCCCTGACTAACAACTGATCATGCCTTAGTTATGTGCCTTCAATCTCAGCATCCCTGGGCATGCTTCCTTCTCTCCTTTTCCTCATCCTGGCCTCAGTAAATACCTTATGAATTGTTGCCTACACATTTTCTTTTCTTTTCTTTTCTTTTCTTTTTTTTTTTTTTTTTTGAGACAGGGCCTATCTCTGTCAGCTGGGCTAGAGTGCAGTGGCATCATCATAGTTTCCTGCGACTTCCAACTCCTGGATTCAAGTGATCTTCCTGGCTCAGCCTCCCAAGTAGTTGGAACCACAGGTGCACATCACCATCCCCAGCTAATTCTTTTATTATTATTTTTTGGTGAGACAGGGTCTTGCTACATTGGCCAGACTGGTCTCAAATCCCTGGCCTCAAGTGATCTTCCTGCCTCTGCCTCCCAAAGTGCTGAGATTACAGGTGTGAGCTACCATGCTGTGGCCCATTTGCAGGATGGAGGATAAACACAGAACAAAGAGACACAAAAACAAAGACACAGACACACACAAAGACAGTACAAGATTGCAGTGCTGAACACACCAGTCGTTTTATTTTTATACCCTAAAAAATTGAACTCACTTCCTTGTACGTGACCACCCAGGCATTGTAGCAATGGCCATACATTCCGGAATACATAGCCTAAGGAAACAGATGTCCCCTGACTCAAGGTTTCCAGGCAGTTGCTTGAGGTGCCAGGCATAGATCACAGGCTGAGATAAGCAAAGGTTAAGTAAGGCAGCCACAGGGGGCACTTACCGTCCCCAGTTCCTCCTGGCTGGCCCCCTGATGGCTGTGTCTGTCTTAGGTTGTTTCTCCTTGAGGAATCTTACCCATCATTGACTATCCAGCCACCTTACAGAGCCAAGCAGCAATTGTAGGAACAAGGTGCTTATTGTGTGGCCTCCAGGCCTCCCCTTATTGTGGGGCTGGGCAGCTCTTGCCTCATTGCATAAACTCAGGCCTATTGTTATGCCTCTAGGCAGCAACCTTGTCCAGAGCACATTACTCTTAAATGTTCTGGGCAGGGCATGTACATTACTCAGTATATTTAATTCTTAAACCAGGAAAATATAATGTCAGTTCCCAACACCACCACGCCTGGCCCTAAACATTTTTCAATAACATTTTAGCTCGGTTCTTTTCCTACCACCCCCATGTATTTAGTTCACACCCATACAAGTTCAATTCTGAAACACAAGTCTAATGGTACTATACCCCTGCTTTTAAAATCTTCATTGACATGAGTGTTAAGTCAGTTTCCAATAAATCATGCAGCCTGTTTGCAATGTGTAATTTGTTGTGTTCTTGATGAAATATTGATTCATCACAAAATGACTTTTAAACATCCACTCTCTAGCAAGCACAAAGGGATACATTAGTCTAATAGAGACATACCATCCCTGCCCTCTTGGAATTTGTATGTTGCATTAGTTTCCTATGTATGATGTAAGAATTTACCACAAATTTAGTGGCTTAAAACAACACAGATTTATTCTCTGAGAGGTCTGAAGATCAGAAGTCCTAAAATTAAGGCATTAGTAGGACTGCTCTCCTTCTGTAAATTCTAAGGAATAATCTACTTCCTTGTCTTTTTCATCTTGCAGAGGCTGCCTGCATTCCTTGGCTCCTGACGCCTTCCCCATCTTCAAAGACAGCAGTGTAACATCTTCAAATCAATCTCTCTCTCTCTCTCTCTCTCTCTCTCTCTCTCTCTCCTCTATCTCTGCTTCCTTCAGCACATCTCCATCTCTGCCTCTGACCCTTCTGCCTCCCCTTTCCTTTATAAAATCCCTCTTACCACGTTGGGCCCACCCAGATAATCCAGGACAATCTCCACATCTTAAAATCCTTAACTTCATCACACCTGCAAAGTTTTCTATGCCACATAAAGTAATATATTCATATTCTGGGATGAGGATGTATATATCTTTTTTTTTTTTTTTTTTTTTTTACTTTGAGTTGCTGTTTCATGGATGTATATATCTTTGGCAGGGGTGTGGGGAAGGGAGATCATTGCTTTATCTACAAAATATCTCATAGAATGGGACAGAAGCATGATGACATTTTGAAGTTCTTTATACTATAATATGTTTTCCACATTTTCCCTCATTGATACATAGTATGTTTCTAATTGGAGGGGACACAATTATAAATTATCTTAATTTTTAATAATACACTCTCACTGTCTCAGATGATGTCCTAATTGTACATCATGATATAACAGACCCAAACAGACCTGATTGCACCCTGCTTTTTTGGCTCAACTCCTGACACTCTACCCAACACACACTACATTTGAATTACAGTAGGGCACTCACTAGTACCTTAATAGACCCCTTGCTTTTAATGACTCTCTGTGTCTTGCATAAAGACTAGGAAAGTCTTACTTTTCCATTTGTAAAAGTCTTCAGCCGTCAACATCTCTTTGCTACTTTTTCACTGATCCCCTAGGCCACTTTCTTCTTCCCTCATCTCTCCAGAGCACAGGATCTCCTTTTCTAGAACTCTACAGAATTATTCATGCCTTGCCTCTGCCATTTATCTCCATATGTCCCCAGGACAGAGATTGCACCTCATTTTCCATATACCTAGCACTTATCACTGTGCTTAGCACTCACATTGCATGAAGTTCGATTGACTAAATTAAACGATGTTTCCTTGGAAATGCTACACTCAAAAATATTTCTGCCAATACATCGTTGATGCTAGAGGATGTGGCACATTTGTTAGGATGAATCGTTAGGATGTTTAAATTATCTTCGTGGTAATGAAGTCATGCCTGAAGATCTAACGCAACACTGAAAGTGCCTATTATAAGATGAATGTGCACAGACACAAAAAGATTTTTCATGGGGGTTTTATTCAAATTCTAAAAACTTGCCTTATTTTCTAATAATGTGGTCATTGAACCAACAAATTTGTAATGACATTATATTAATGCATTATATATGTACTGTAAAGAATGCTTCAACTTGTTGAGTATTTTAGGTGGTATCTCACGCTGTGGTTTGTAAAATGTGGTTTCCCGACAGGAGTCATCTTACAAAGGTGCTATTTTTTCTAAAAGTGCTGTTGGCTTGGTCTTTCAACAGTTTACCGTCTATTGGTGGCCACCATATTCAGAATAACAATTCTTAAGAAATATTTCAATTCTGGTCTTGATTAAGGGTCAGTATAAAGTGAAATTGACAGGCCTATTTTATGGACTGCACCGTGAACCACATGTTATTTATGAAACAGAAAACATGCATGTAATACATGGGAAATTAACTCCAAAACATATTGTCTCGATTCTAGTTCTGATGCCACCTCACAGAGGAATTGGCGAAACAGTGAGATCTAGGGATGGAATCATGTCTATTCTGATCTCATTTGCATCCTCTTCTGTTACATTATTATGTTGTGTTTTGCCACTGATTTTCTTCTGTATCCCAAATAAATCAGCTTAAACAAGGTAACAGCCTTTGACTTGAGTATTCATACTAAGTGTAGATCCTTTTCTTCTCTATTTGCTGTCACTCAAAATGGCACTGAGTATAAAATGATAGATAATTTAAAAAGCATTTCAATTCTTGTTACTTATTTGTTTCTGTACACACCTGTGAACTACTAGAACACAAAGGCATAATTCTCCACTCAGTGTTACTCTTCATAATGTTCATTGCCTGTGTATGTATGTATGTATGGGTGTGTGAGATATATCTCTACTATGCTTTAAAGTTGGAAGGTTGGACTCTGATACTTTGGTTGAAGTAAAGCAACTTCTAATTTCAGTACTGTCTGAGAAAAAGAAAATGTGACTCTGCATTTTTTCCCATGTTTCACAGGGTAGCAAAAGCTATGCACTGCATTATCCAACCTACTGTTTTAACCCACCAAATATATGGATAACAGCTACTCTCTTGAGAAGTCTTGTGGACTCACCATAGGCCTAAGGCCTTATACAAAGTTTATAAGTTCAAAAGTTAACTTATCAATTTAACCAGTGAAACTGATCTCCCAACAGGTGATACAGACTAACCAAATTTACATTGAAAAACTCATAAACCATAGACCTAATTTATTCATTATATTTAGAAATATTAATGCCAAGTGTTTCAAAATACTCACAAATGTTGTTAAGCTTAATTGCTCTACAATGGATAATCTAATTTGCAACACATTTTTAAAATCAGAAAGTTGCCAGTTGAAAGTTACATGAGTTGAACAAAGATAAGCAATCTTTTATATCCCCGAGCTACAAATTTTCATCTTTACCACAGGTATATTATTATTATTATTTTTTTTTGAGACAGAGTCTCACTTTGTTGCCCAGGCTAGAGTGAATGCCATGGCTTCAGCCTAGCTCACAACAACCTCAATCTCCTGGGCTCAAGCAATCCTACTGCCTCAGCCTCCCGAGTAGCTGGGACTACAGGCATGCGCCACCATGCCTGGCTGATTTTTTGTATATATATATATATTTTTTAGTTGGTCAATTAATTTCTTTCTATTTGGTAGAGACGGTCTCGCTCGGGCTGGTTTCGAACTCCTGATCTTGAGCGATCCACCTGCCTTGGCCTCCCAGAGTGCTAGGATTACAGGCGTGAGCCACCGTGCCTGGCCTCTGTTTAACATAGTGATGTATCTACTAATTAGACTATAACATTCCAGCCTGTTTGCAGAAGAGTTTCCTATGAATTTTGCATTTTGGAAACACTGTCGCTAAAAGTTATCCTTTAAATTGTACCGTTCTAAATCCTTATCATTCAAAACTCTTATCGGTAGAATATTTGGTAATCAATTGCTATAATATCTTTGATTATGGTTTTTTGTATATTTCATTTAATATCATTGCACCCTTTTACCTAAATTTCATCAATGTGTTCTTTCCACATGGTCATTTGTAGTTTATTTCTAAGACTTTGCTGACAGATAGCTAGTAAAACTTAGTATCAATGATAATACTACTTAGCTTCAAAGTCAGAGAGGATATTTTCTGAAAATATTATCATAATCTTGAATTCCGACTATGGTGTATAAATAGAATCTAGATTTCATACTATACTGACTTGGAAGATCAGTGCCCTTCCTGTGCAGGAAACACTTTGTTAAATGTTGGTTATGATTGTCTTTAAGTAACAGCAACATAACACCATCAAGATGATAGTAAGAAGAAAATTCTATGAAAATATATTCAATCTTAGATATTTACTCAAGGTAAAAATGAAATTCTTTTATTCATAATTATCTCTGCTTTTAAAGGGATTTTTTTACAAAGTTGGAAAAACTTTGTTTAAAAAACAACCCCTCTAAATTAGTTCACCTTGTATATTTACATTATATGAATGAACATTCTCATTCATTTGTAAAAATTATGTAAATAACAAGAATTGACAGTTGACATTACAAAATCTATGGGCATTTAAAATAAATTTGCGTGTCTGTGAACATACACACATACATCTTCACATCAAAGAGTTTCTGACAGTGAAGATAGAAGTTTCCTTAGCTAAAGGAAGCTATTCCTTAACTAAATAACTGTGATGAACAAAATTAAACGTTCTTTACAGCATGGTTATTGAACCAAGACAATAAAATAATAGCTTAGAAAAAAACCTGTTCATTTCAATTTTTTTGGCTATTCAGAATTCTGGAAACCAATAAAGAAATTATGTAAACATAATAAATACCTGGAATTCTACAAATTAGCTTCTGTAGTAACAAATGGTACTTAAAAATAAAATTAATTATTAATTAAACATAAATATGGCATCTGCAGAATATATATACATTCATTTCATTTTTTTAAATTTACACTTATTGCTGAACAGGTTTGCTCTGTGTGACAGTTCTTTTTTTTATTTAGAATTATCCAACATGAATGATAATATGGCAAATTTAAAAATTAATAGTTCTCTGGATATCTGATACCTTTCCTTAAACACTTTAAAATTTCACTCATCCAGAAATCTGAATGTTATATGTACAACTATAATGGGCACTCAGAAGAGAAAATAATTTTTATTTATTTTAATGTACAAATTTATTTAGTAGAACTCTAGATAATACCGGGCAGCTACTGTCAAACAACTCTTTCTAGTTCTTATATATGAATGAGAAAGACACCAACAGTGGTTAACTGAACCATTTGTAAAATTAACACGAAGAAGTGCATTTCTCATCCTGTTGCTATTTCTCAGGATCCATGTTGAATATTAACATGAATGCAAATAAGGATGTGTAAAATAAATAAGCTAAAGCCTGCATTATTAAAAACTTTACCCAAATGCTTCTTTAATGGGAAATTCCCCCTGGGCATTTAAAAATATTTGCAAACAGATTGTTAACTGTGACTGATAGGCAAAGATAGTAAAGCTATAGCAGTAGTAGCTGCTGCCAGCCAAGGATCAACTAGAAATCAGGATTTAGCAGCTGCGAAGCTACAGAGCAAAGTAATTACCAAAATAATTACAAATAATGTGAACAAAATTTAATTTCCACACTATTTTCAGGGACAATAATATTATGTATTTAATATTAGTGTGAAAGACATTCTGGCCCATGGCCTATAGTGAATAAGTGGAGGAAGGAAGGAAAGAAGAAAGGAAGGAAGACAGGAAAGAAGGAAGAAAGGAAGGAGGAAGGGAAGGGGGAGGAAGGGAGGTGGGGAGAGAGAGAAAGAAGAGACTTATAAATTTACCATCACCATTCATCTACTTAGAATGATTTTTAACCAGTTCGTTTGTTCCCCTTCCTTCCTTTCTTCCTCACATCTTCCCACAAATCTTTATTGATCTTTTTCCTATGTCCTGGGAATATAATAATGTTCAAAGGAGAACAGTTCATGCTTTTACCGGGCTTCTTTTCCTGAATAAGAATATACATAACCAAAGAGGTCACTACAGAACATGACAAGTTCTAGAAAGAAGTATAGGGATGTGGCAACGGAAATGAGGGCTGGGGTGGTGGCCCTCCACGAGGGGAGGCCTCTCTGAGGAGATGAGATTTGAACTGAATCCTAAAGAACATAAAAGCCGGGAGGTTCTCTGACACCAGGAGAGAACATCATTGTGAGCAGAGCAGAGCAGCATGTTCAAAAGACCCTGTTGTGATCAAACATGATTGTCATAGTGAAATACTAAATTATAACCTGATATTTTTTCTTTTACTTTTCATGAAGATAATCAAAATCACATTAATTTTGCTATCTATGAATATAGACTAGTTTATTTCTGGTTACTGCATCCAAAGTACAAGGCATCTCTGAGCTTCAGACACTCACATAACCATAGGACACTTTGGTCTGTATATTAAACATGTCTCGGATTCTGACTTACTTTTGAATGTAAATCCTTTTTTCTATGAATCATAACATATTACTTTAGAAATGAAGCCAGGGACCCCATAGAGCTATAGTTTCATTTCATTTTCTTTACAAAGGATGGAAAATATAACTAGTCAAGGCATTTGCTTAGAGGTAACCCCGTACAACAGAATATCTTTCTGGAACTAAATTATGTATATTTCCATATTTTACTAATCTTTGAGCAGTATTAGCTCACATATTGCTACTTTAAATAGTAGCTAACCAATATTCCTGTTGTTCGTTTATTATCATCTCAAAGAGCTCATGCTGTTTTGTATCACCCCTACTTTTCCTTCTGCACGGTTTGTCTTTCCTCCCATTTTCTAGCTGGTAAACCAACACATGCTTCAGATATCTCCTGCTCCAGGAAGATTTCCATTCACACTCTCTCCTCTTTCATCTTTCTAAATGAAGTTAGAAGAGACCATTATCAATTGATCACACAATATTATTTGTCATGTACATTGGACTGCTGTTCACTTTGAGAGTATGCAGGAATTCACTTCTATTGGTTTATTGATTACATGTTTGATGACATTGTGAAGAAATATCCTTAAGGTGATCTTTCCTCCAGAGATCTAGAGATGGCCGCAGTGATATGGAATTCACTACTCTGGAAACTCCCCATATTGCAAACTCTTTCCATAAAGGGACACTGAATGGGCTATCTTTGTTTTCAAGCTCCAGGAGTTTCCTATTAAAGAGGTACCAAAAATGAGGGGCTGGATTGTTTGAAGAAACTTAACTTCACAAGAAAAAGGCCAGAATCCAAGAATGTTCCCCAGTAGAATTTAACACAGAAGTTAGGAGCTCTAGGCCAAAAAAAGCAATGAGAATTTGTAAGTTTTTTTCAAACTTTGGACTTTGCTATTTTTTTGTTTTGCCTCTGTCTGTTTTTTTCTATTGTGATTAAAGGTGATGCCATGTGACACCTTAAAAGTAAACAAAGAAAAGCAGGGTAAAACCTTGAGCTCTTCAGAGAGGGAAAAAATAAACTCAGAAGCCAGCTTAGAAACAATGTGTCATGTAATGAAAGTTTTAATTTTTAGAAAGAAAATGCACTAGGAACACATTTTACTTTTGTTTAAATGTAGTAATTGAAAAGGATCATTTCCTTTCATAGATAAATCCAGACCTTTAAAACATGCATGATATAATATCCCTAATGGTAGAGAAGTTGCCTTTAAAAGAACCAACAATTTGAGACAAAACTATAATTAAACTGCCCTTACCTAAAAGCAAAGTAATGGACAAGTGAGAGTTTCGTGGGAAACATCAGCTATTTCAACAAAGAATTATTGACAATTTGGCTTAAAATATTTGGTAAATTCAATAATAGTGAGTGCCCTTCACTTAAAGGAAAATCAGCCAAAAAAGTAGGTTGGTTTATAGTTAGAGAGGGTACTAATTTTACCACAATTTTAGTGAATGAATCATCTCTGTAATAATTATGATTAGTGGGTAAGTTCCACTTCCAGGTTACTAATGATTATCTATTATGTACTGATTTGACTAAAGTTTATGAAGAAAATTTTTCTGCCACAAGAGTGATATGCTTAGTTATGAAGAAAATTGCCAAAAGAATGCGACTAATTATTAAAATTCCAGATGCTGCAAAAAGATGCACTTCACTCTGTCTCCTTCTTCACAATATTAATGTATGGGTTGATAGTACTGTCTATCTAAAAGGTCACTTCATCTGTGACATTCCATTGGTAATCTTTCCATCAATATCAAAGACAAGAGTAAATGCCGTCTTCTTGTGTGGTCTACTTTCAAAAACATTTAGCAAATGCCAAGTCTTTTTAATTTTCTAGCCACCCCATGTAGAAGGAAGCTGGAAGTTATTTTTATCCACCTTCAGTGAATGGATGAGCAGATGATGATGCTTTTCCACTAGCAAAACTAAAACATGAAAAAGTCCACCAGGGCTCCCAAGATATATCAGGTTACTTTAGATTTCAAAGAGTTGGCAGGCATATATTCTTGCCAACAACAAGCCCCAAACAGTTACTATCTAAATATTAAATGTGTAACAGAAATTATTATAGACTTTGTTAAATCCTTTAGCTATTTGGCCCCTGATTCTCCTCTCTCCTCCAACCTGAAAATATGTACAGCGAAACACATAATGAAGCCTTTCTCATCATTTGCACTTAGTCATGCAATGAAGTATAAAAGGATGGGAACTGTTAACTCACTTTTCAGATTCCTCTCCCCAAATTTTTAAGGCAGCTCTTATATTGGAGTTCTTAGATTTCCACAGAACAAGATAGCTACGTAAACTCATCTCCTTAAGTCCTGCAACAACAAATGATTCTCAGAGAAAGAAAAGAGGTCATGTAACATTGCTGCGGTTGAAACCCCCATGCCAGGGTAGAAACCTTTATAGCAATGCTCCATGAAATATACAACCAGTTTAGGAATCAATACTATACAGTGGTTTGGTTTGCTTGTTGAAAGCTACATGAAATGATTTTTGTACCATTTATTTGTTTAGTCTATTAAGAGGTTGCATGTATCAAAGGCAATCTATGTGTATCAAGAGGCAGTAAAATATGGTGGTTAAGTGGCTAGACTAAGGAGACAGTCTGCTTCTGTGCAAATCCTGGTTTTCAATTTAATAATACCATGTAACGTCAGATAGCACTTCTCTGTGCACTGCGATATTCTGTGACTCATCTGTAAAATAAGACTTCTTATAGGACCTGCTTTTTAGGGTTGTTGTGTGGATTAAACAAGTTATCATATGTTAGTTGCTTATATAAATTAGGACACATGAGAAGTTCTATGCAAATGTGAGCTTTCATTATTATTATTGCTTGTACTTCCTCAATTGCACAAAAATTAACCCTCTCAAAATATGAATCATAAATAACCCCCATTGATGGATGTTGTAATACTGACTTAGACTATGAACTAAAAATTATACAGCTCATCCCAAATGTCACTTAATTTGGTCAATTGACCTATAATGATTACACACTATGTTCACACTAATAAGCCATGGCTCTTTGCGTGAAAGAAATTTTAATCCAGTGGTAAAACAAAATACAGCAGATTTTAATAAAATACAAGATGTAGAAGGTACTGAATAAATGCATGGGCAAACTTGGATTCCAGTGGTCTTGCAAAGTTCTTATTCAGATGAGATCTTTGGATTAAAGTTGAAAGATGTGTGTGATTTTGACAGGTGGACATAGTTGGATAATGTAGTTTATTGTGGCTAAGTAGGGAGAGAGGTGTCATAGGAAATGCTCGGATAAATAGATTAGGACTAGATCAGGGATCTTAAATATTTCACTGAGGAAGCTGACATACCTTAAGACAAAAGAACCAATGAAAGTGTTTAAACAAGAGCAGAAATAAAATTGCAGAAATAAAATTAATTTGATTGTTAAAAATATAACACTGGCAATAGTAGAAAGAATGTACTAGAAACTTTTGGTAAACTATTCTGGCAAAATATATTACTTAGAGTTCATGCTTTGAACTTCCACATCTACCCTAAACACAGCACATAAATTATAAAATAAAATAAATAAATAATAAATACCAGCCATAGCCACGCTCAAAAACAAAGTAATACTTTATAGATCAGAAATGGAACAAAAACTCAAGAGCAGTGAGAACTCTGGCACTAAGCCCCAGGGCTGCTAGTGTTTTGATCCCAAAGCAAGAATCAACTATGGGATAAAGAGAGAAAAGGACCACGTGCATGGTGAATGGCTACAGCCAGATTCACCACATTAAAAGAGCAGCCAACGGGCCTCAGGGTCCACTGGAAGGTGCCTGAAAACATCTGCCTCACCAACTGAAACTTCAGTTCATACACTCCTGAATACACCTGGAGAAAGGATAAAACCACTTCTGCTGAACTTTGTTCAAATTAGTCTTTCTTGTACCAACTTCATGTGAGGAAAGGAGCCCTCATGTGAGCAATGTGAAATTTATTGCTGGTTTTGAAGCAGGGGGAATATTGAACTGAAGATAAGCCCACAGAAAGAATACTCCCAATAGCACAAAGAAAAATAAAAGAAAAACAACCAACAAAATTACCAAATAAAAAGTGAATTCACTACCATTGAAGATAATAGATTAACCAGAAATCTTTAAAATCAGAAAATTATGATCCAAAAAGCATTAAATTAGTAAGACCTATCCTAAAAAGAACAATAAAAACTCTTTTCGATATTGACCTAGGCAAAGAATTTATGGCCGAGAACTCAGTGGCAATTGCAGCAGCAACAAAAATAAATAAATGGGACTTGATTAAATTAAAAACGTTCTGCAAAGGTAAGGAAATAATCAACAGAGTGACTGGACAACTTACATAGAATGGGAGAAAATATCTGAAAGCTATATGTCCAATAAAGGGCTAATAACCAGAGTCTACAAAGAACTCAAGCAAATCAGCAAGAAAAAAACAACCAACCCCATTAAAAAGTGGGCAAAAGACATGAACAGAAGCTTTTCAAAAGAAGATAGACAAATGGCTAATAAACATATAAAAAAATGGTCAATGTCACTAGTCATCAGGGAAATGCAAATTAAAACCACAATGAGATATCACCTTACCCCAGGTAGAATGGCTTTTAGACCTACCATTTGATCCAGCAATCCCACTACTAGGTATCTACCCAAAGGAAAAGAAGTCATTTTATGAAAAAGACACCTTCACTCCAATATTTATGGCAGCACAATTCACAATTGCAAAGACATGGAATCAACCCAAGTACCCATCAAGTCATGAGTGGATTAACAAAACATGATATATGTATACCATGGAATACTACTGAAGCATGAAGAAGGATGACTTAATGCCTTTTGAAACAATTTGGGTAGAACTAGAGACCATTATCCCAAGTGAAGTATCCTAAGTGAATGGAAAAACAAATGCCACATGTACTCGCTATTAAATTGGAACTAACTAGTGAGCCCACATGTGCACAGAGGAAAGTAAAACTCAGTAGAAATCAAGTAGGGGGTTTGGGGAGGGGATGGGCCCAAACCTACCTAATAGGTACAATGAACATTATTTGGGTGATGAGCACACTTATAGCAGTGACTCAAGCATTACAAAAAAGCGATCCCTGTAACCAAAAACATTTGTGCCCCCTTAATATTTTGAAGTAAAAAAGGGGAAATTAAAAAATAAATAACAAATAAAATAAGAAGAAGATAAACAACTGTAGTGGAATGCCAGTGCCAAATCACAGCAACTTGAGCTAATTGTGTACATCTCAATGATGTCAAATTGGCATATTGAAATTAGCCATGGGATATATTTAATGGCAAGTGCAGCAATCCAGGACCTTTTTGCCCTGCAGAAAACCAGATGTTAAACATTTACTAGCACATTACTGAATAAGAAGAAAGATGAAAAACTTTCTTAATGCAGTGTGAGAGAGGTCAACACTGGATAGTTCTTTGCTAGATATGAAAAGTGAAGCTGAAAACC